>NC_141143.1:42738769-43038769 GCF_053477565.2 Lygodium microphyllum
GCGAGAGTGCGTAAGACGCTTCGAGATTGTTTGCTGCACTCACCTTGAATTTCCGCACTCAAATGCACTTAAGAAAATTCAAAGTTTGATTCAGCACAAGTGCACAAGAGGTGACATGCACACTAAGTGACCATAAATTAAGGATTGTATTCAATAACTGAAGGAACTCACTCACATAAACCACCTAGAGTTCGACCACCCAGAGTTGAACCACCCAGGATCGAATCACGTGTCAAAATCGGACCATTCGTCCTAGCATAAAAAATCGGACCACTTTTTTTATCCGACTCCCAAAATCGGACCACCCTATCCTATTCGATTCCTAGAATCGGACCACTTCAAGAATCGGACGTGACCAAAATTGGATCATTGGGCAGATCGGACCGACCCAAAATTGGACGTCTGATTCTGATAATCGGACTCCTAAAAATCGGACATCTGAGAATCGGATAAAAAACTGTCAAAATCAGACAAGTATCTAGATACAAATTGTGTTCTAGATTGGGCCAAATAGGATCAACCTTCAAACGAACGAAGGTGGAAAATCCGAAAAAGCTAAAGCAGAAGGCAAAGACAAAGGCCAAGGCAAAGAGAAACGGAAGACAAAGACGCATAAGGAGAAGAGTCCTAAATAAGGGAGAAAGGCGCACAAGGAAAAGCGCAAGTCAAAACTTTTGTAAGAGAACGCAAGCGCATCATGGTTTAATTCAAGGAGTGTCGGGCTCTCACCCATGCAATTTGTAAATGTAGATGAGCAGTGGAAAGGAAGTTAGTAAGATAGAAGGACAGTGGGAAAAATGGCCTAAGCTACGGTCGGCCATGTAAAAAAAGGAAAAAAGGGGATGACTGCCCAAAAGGGATTTAGGGTTTTGTATATAAAGTTGAAAAGTGAATGAGAAGATCATTCTTGTGTGTGGTCAAAAGTAGCTCTCCTCTTCTTCTTTTTCTTCTTGTTCTTGCTTGCTTGAGCTTGTGCTTGAGAGAGGGAGTGTGAGAGTGTGAGGGAGTGAGTGTGTGAGGGTGAGGGACCGTGGGGTGGAGAAGCTCTTCATCTTCTCCTCTCTTCTTCTCTTCTCTTCTCTTCTCTTATCTTGTTCGCGGCGATGGAGCTTGGAGGTTGGAGTGGGAGGATCGAGCTTGCTTGAAGCTTGCACTTGGATCGTGGAGCTACCGGAGTATGCGGGAGAGGAGGCAACTCCATTGGCATGAAGGTAAGCTCACTACACTCATAGAATCGATGGCACATCGGCTAGGTGAGAGATAGCCATTAGAGCTCGCTTGAAACTCTTGAAGCAATAAGCAGTCCATGGGTCTTGGCGGTTGAGCGTGAGCTCCCACTACAGCAATGCAAGGAAGATTATGAGTAAGTAACCAAATTCAATCATCTTATTAGGGGACCATGGTAAATTTATTGCATTCTAAGGCAGAGAGCCCCCATCTTTGTTTTACCATGCCATATGCTGGTGAACTTAGGTTTTTATGACTTATTACACTAGGCAAGTCTTTTGTAGTATGTCTAGATTACAAGTGACTAAGTAGTATATGTATAGGTTAAAAGTTTTATGTTTAGACCATGGTCAAAGAATCTTATGACAACGTCTAGACTGTTATGTCTGTGACAAGGTACTAAAGGTAATCCTAGCTGATAGGATTATAATCCAAGGACATCACAAGTATTGAGATTACCATATCCATGGTTTTCCAGATCTATCATTTCCACAGTATAAGTTTTTGGACATAGACAGCAATTGCCTTACTTTCTTCTACATGAATGTAACTGATATCCATTCCTGAAAAAGAAAGATATAATGATATTCTATTTTGGAATTTGTACATAGCATCTATCAATGCTGATGTATGTCTACTTGTAAACATCTACCATTTGTAAATATCCCTTGTAAAAATCATAGCGTATGGCTACTGATAATAAAAGATAACAATGGCTACATTTTATCATTGTTTTACAAATCTAGTAAGATATTTTGATGTGGAAACAAAGCTAAAAAGTTTAAAGCACTAAACTAATTTGTGAAACTTATGATAACCCATGGTAATATATCTATTACTAGTCTAACTGAAATTGAAGAAAAGAAGTATCTCCTCAAGTAGGTTAAGCCACCGGAATTTGATGGCAAGTGTAAAGACATTGAAACTGAGGTTGAGTTTTGGATTAAGACCATGAACGACTACTTTAAAGCCGCGAGAACTACCATTACCATATTTGGGAATATGGGAATTTTCCATAAGTTTGGGACACATGGTCAAATCTTTGGATTTGTCATAACTTGAACACTATAACTCCAAATCAAGATCTCTATAGCTCAATAGATTCCATTTTTCAAGTGCTTTACAATGATAGGTCACATCATATAGTTTTGAGAAACTTATGGGCATGTTATCCCGGGTGCCACCATTTTAGTATTCAAAAAGTGGGAATTGGAAAAATTTCCAAACTCACTAATATTGTGTTTACCCTTGCTAATTAGGCTATGATTGCCGAGTTGAAATTGACCGATGAGGCATGCCTGTGGTGGAAACAATGGTGGAAAGACTAAGGACTTGTTGAGACAGCTATTACTCGGGGAAAAGCTGAAAGAAGTTGTGCGTGGTTGATATTTCCTACTAGCTTATGGCACACTAAAAATTAATGAGTTCTTTAACTTAAGATAGTTGGGAATGAGCCTGGAGGCATATTATTCAAAGTTTATCTCGCTGCTTAAATATGAGCCTTCCATGACTATTGCTTAGCAAGTGTCTAAGTTTTGTCACAGATTGAATGCTCCTCTGAACACACGCCTTGAATCTATGCACCCAGCTAATTTTTAAGATGCTTTGATTTTCATAGCACCTCTTGTTTAAGAGATTCAATCAAAGCCAAGGAATAATAGGCTTTGGAATCAAAACAAAGTGACTTCATGGGGCTATATTAAGTGAGTCTAAGGTCAATGTCCACTTGGTCAAGGAAAGAGGGCCAAAACAAATGCAGTTGGAAACTTTATATCTATGGGAAGTAATTTTGGAGGACCTAGGTGTTTTCACTATAATGAGTCTAGCTACTTTAAAAGACAATGCCCAAAGCTTGGTCAAATTCCTTGCCAAGGATAGTATAGAGGTAAGAACCAAGCTTCAATTACAAAAGGAAAGACATATGCTGTAATTCTTAAAGAGCTTGAAGAAGAGGGAAACCCAACTATGGAAGCCGATATGGAGAGGGTATCAGTTCATGCCACCCTCCATAAGGAAGGCCCAAACCACCAGCTTTTGGTGATTTAAACACCAATAGAATATCACGATAAGTCCTTTAAAATTTTGATTGATTGTGGAAGCACACACTTGTTCATGTCACCAAAGTGTGCCAAGAAATTAGATATAGAAACAATACCTAAATCTAGGTTACTTGTGGAACTTGCTAATGGAAAAGAAATCCTATCTACTCAACAAACTTGCAAAGTGACATTTAGACTGGGAAGCAATCTCTTTGAAATGGATCATGAATTTAGGAGCCTACAAATGTCTACTGGGTATGGATTAGCTAATCCCCAATGATGCACATATTCAATGCAAAAAAGGCCAGGTGACTTTTCAAAACCTAAAGGGGGGAAAAGTAATGACCCAAGGTGAGGTAGAAAAACACAAGGTTCAACTAGCCAAATCATCTCACATAATAAAAGGGTTAAGAAAAGGATTACCTATGTACCTCATAAAGTTAAATAAGGTTGATTAGAATAAACAAGACGATGAAGAGTCATATTAGTTTAAGGAATATGATGATATCTTCCTAGAAGAGCTAATATAATTACCACCTCGATGAGAAGTCGATCACAAGATTAGACTTGAACCAGGAGCCACTCCAATTGCTAAGAGTCCATATAAAATATCCATCCTTGAAGCAATTGAGCTGAAAGAGCAACTCAAGCAGTTACTGGATCAAGGATATATCATACCCAGAAATTCATCATGGGGAGCCTAAGTATTGTTTCAAAAGAGAAAGGATGGAACTCTCCGCCTTTGCATTAATTATGGAGGTCTAAACCAGGTAATAATCAAGAATAAGTATCCGATCCCAAGAATAAACGAGCTACTTGATAGGTTGCAAGGGACAAAAATCTCTTCCAAGATTGATCTCCGATCTGGTTATTACCAAATATAAGGATCAAGGAAGAAGATATCCCCAAAATTGCATTCAATACTAGAAATGGTCATTTTTAATTTCTTGTGATGTGTTTTGGTCTAACTAATGCCCTTGCTATATTTAACAGATTAATGCAAGACATTTTTCGACCTTATCTTGATGAGTTTGTCCCAGTCTTCTTTGATGAAATCCCAACATACTCCAAGAGAGACGAAAACCATGAGCGACAATTGCACATTGTGCTGGACATAATGAGGACGCACAAACTCTATACAAAGAAAAAGAAGTGTGCATTTTTCAAAAGACAAATGTAATATCTCGGATTCGTAGTATCTTCTAAAGGAATCTTTGTAGACCCAGCCAAGTTAGAGATGTTAAAGAGTGGAAACCTCCAATGAAAGTTAAGGAAGTGAGAATTTTTTTAGGGCTAACTGGATGGTATAGAATTTCTATAAAAAATTACAGCCTAATAGCTGCACCTCTCATTGATTTGCTAAAAAAGAAAAGTACTATTGTGTGGATACCCATTGAACAAGCCAATTTTGAGCAGCTCAAGAAAAGTTTGGTAACATCATCCATTTTCAAGCTACATGACCTGACCTAAGTCAAGAGTTTTAGACCATAACAGATACAAGTTCTCTTGCACTAGGTTGTGTGCATATGTAGCAAGGCCATCTGATAGCCTATTCCTCAAGGAAACTGAAAATCCATGAGAGAAATTATGCCACCCATGTTCTTGAGTTGTTAGATGCGATCCATGCTTTCTAATTGTGGTGACACTATCTACTTGGAAGTAAGTTTACTTTGGTCATTGATCACAAAAGTCTCAAATGGATATTTACTCAACCAGACCCCAACATGAGGTAGGGTCAGTGGATTAAAGTCTTACAAGAATCTGATTTTGAAATCAAGTTCAGACCTAGAAAAGAGAATGTGATTGCTAATGCATTAAGTCATAAAGCTTTTCTTAATGCACTTATCTTGGAAGAGCCATCTAAAGGAGAGACTTTAGCTACCATGATATCGATTACTAGCAATCCACTCATTGAGCTAACCAAAGAGAAGACAGACAAGGATCTTAAGTATCAGCTAGTGCTTAGAGAAATCCTAGTTATAAAGGACATTCATCCTAAGCTTAGTGTCAAATACCAAAAGCTCATTGTGGATGATGGACTTCTCTATTTCAGGACAAGGCTCTACATTCCCCTCAGCAAAGTGCTAAAAAAAAAGATATTATGGGAAGCCCATGACTCCCTATGCTCAGGACACACTGGCTATGCAAAAACTCTTAATACAATCAGGAAATGTTACTTTTGGGAAAGACTGAAGCATGATGTACTCATATATGTTATTGAATGCCTAAGTTGTCAATGGTGTCATGCCGCTACACGCACACTGTGTAAGAAAAAAATCTAGAGTGTGGCTTTCTTATTGATTTAGAGAGCCAATGCCATTTTAAACATTAGTGTTAGTATTCATGGTTCAAAAATATAAGATTTTTGGAAAAAATTTAGCCATTTTTTGATATTTTAGATATTATTTATTGTAAAAATCCATAAAATTGTAGACAACTTCTAGGTTAGGATGATATGTAAAAGAAAGCATGTAGCTTTCAACTAATTTGAGAGGATTTTATGTAAAAAGAGAGATTGACAAAATTTTAAGATCTGTGATTGTTGTTTTCAGGCAATGAACAATACTCTGAAGTGGGACATGAAGGAGTGATCTGGCAGAATTCTGGTTAGGTATACTGGTATTTTACCCCCCTTTCAGAGCCAATGGAAGCATCAGATTGGCGATATAAGAAGCATAGATAAAGGCAATATTTTATACACGTTTTTGTCTATTAGAGTTATATCTTCTCATAATGCTGAAAAAAACTGACAGGCTTCATCTCTGTTAGTATTCTTCTACATTTTTTAATTTTTTTTGAGAGCATTCTTCTAAGTCTTTAATTTCTTTGAACCCCTTCTCTTCCGTCTACTCCTCTCCCTAAATCTACCTTCACCCTACTGTCTCTTACTCTCGTGGTGGACTCTCGACACCAAACGCACCGACACCGTGTTAGGGGAAGCTTATGCTATCATCATAGGTGAATTTTAGAAGATATTTGGGTTGATTTGGGGCTGATATCTTCAGCCATATTTAGAGAATTAGCTATAGCATTGTTCTTTTAATTCATTTCTTACTCTACAGAAGGCATCTTGTCAAAATATACAAGTATTATGTGCCCCTATGGCAGAGCAATGCTTGTAGATCATTCATAGTTGCTTTGAGTTGAGTTAACATGAGCTTTTTCTCTTATTTCTTGGTTGTGGTAACTTATCCTTATTAGAAACTCAATTTGGATCTCTCTTGAAGCAAAACTCTTTGCACTACAAGCCTTGTAATTGACTCATAAGCTTTTGTCTATAACAGTCTACATTGAATGTAATCATGCAAAGTTGATGCATGCTATGGCATCATGTATGAATGATGCGATGTAGAGTTGTTTATGATACATGACAAAATATTGTACTTGATTTTATAATTTGTGATTGCTATTACAGTAAAGAAAACAAGCTTGATTTGAGTTAGAACTTATGAGATAATACTCTTTTGATCTTTGTTAAGAACATGCAGTTGAAAGCTCTATCAACATCTTCAAGAACTTGTCTTGGAACCTTCAACCCTTCTCTTATCTCTACCATTTTTGGAGTCTAAACTCTTAAACCCCCACACATTCTTCTCTTGCCAAACCCTGGTGGTGACCTTCAACCCTACGCATTGTGACAATGGGTGAAAGCTGAGCGTGTCAAAATGCCCGAAAAACTCTAGTCACTTGACATTCCACAGGTGAAATGGGAGTTCATCAGTATGGATTTTGTAGTTGGATTACCTTATGTTCAAGGAGGGTATAATTCAATCATGGTGATTAGGGAGATGCAGATAAAGGTCACTTATCTTATCCCAATTAAGACTAACTACAAAGCTTCAGATATTGCACGATTGTTTGTGAAAGAAATCTTTAGACTTCATGGATTTCCTAAACGGATTGTTAGTGAGTGTGACTCTCTGCTTATGTTACATTTTTGGAGAGGCCTATTTGAAGCAATTGGAACCCAACTTTGCTTTAGCACAGCTTCCCATCCCCAAATTGATGGTCAAATAGAGCAGGTTAATTAGGTCATTGAAGATATATTGAGAGCTTATTGTTTCAGAGAACTAATAAGGTGGATACAATATTTACCCTTAGTAGAATTTTCCTACAATGCATCATATCACCAAAGTATTCAAATGACTCCATTTCAAGCATAGTATGGGCAAATATTGTTTGACACCACTGAAATTCTCTAATCTAACCCTAAAGATTGAGGCTTTTAAGAAAATGCTAGAAGATATAGATGATCAAGTCAAAACTATCAGACAAGGCATCCAAGCTACCAAAGAATTCTAGAAAGCTTGCGCTGATCTAGGATGGCCAGAGTGTATCTTCTAAGAGGGAGACATGGTTTTCATTCGAGTATGCCCAAAGAAGAGTTCTCTATCATTGGGAAAGTTCAAAAGGTTGAGTTTAAGATATTGTGGACCATACAAGGTTGTCAAATGGCTAGGAGCTAATGTGTACAAACTACAACTTCCTAATCATGTGAAAGTCCATAATGTATTTCATGTTAGTCTTCTAAAAGCTTATGTGGAAAATCAAGATCATATTCTTGATGACGAGAAAATTGTAATGCCAAGTCAAGGAGCCCTTGAAATCCATCTTGATAAGATCCTAGATGTAAAAGAGAAACCTCTAAGAAACATAACCATTAGAGAGCATCTTATTTAGTGGAAAGAATTTCTTAAGGAGGATGTCATATGGATAGGAGAGACAACTTTAGAAAAATAGTTTCCCTCATTCATTTTTGAGATGAGGATATCTCGATTCCTCTAAGGAGGAGAGGATATAATATTCCCACCATGGTGCTTCATATCAAAAAATAAATTCATACTTGAGGCATTTTAAGCATTACTCCTCGAGCTATCACATTAGTGTCTGCATGTAATTTTCTTTATATCTAGTCTTCAATAAAACAATTCTGCAATTTGACACAAGAAGACATCTCAATGTTCCTAGCCAAAAAAACACAAAGATGCCTCGTAAATAATATTATGATGGCTTGATCATAAACTTTTTCTCATTATATTTGATTTAGCATTCTTGATTCCATTTAATGTGTTAAACATCACATTGATTTCATAACTACAAGACAAATCACAAAAGCCTTAATTGGTAGATAAAGAATCCGCAAGAATGAGCATGATATTGAGTAAGTGAAGTATCAAAGAGTATGGCACGACTTTATAAACTAGATAAGTCATGAGGTAAGTTGACCAAAAACCAGGTCCAGATGAAGTCATTTTGAAGAAAAAAAGACATTTTTGAAAAAATAGGTCAAAATTCATGATGTTTTTTATGCTTGGAGGGAGAGAAAGCATTTTTAAATCATCCCCATACCACCATCCAATAGGTAGAAAATCAAAATAAATTTTTAATAAAGGTCACTTGGCTCTTGACAAGTAGCTAAAAGAATGAGTTGACTGCATGTTCCCCCTCATGCCTATAAATACACCCCACCCCCTCTTCTTCACAAAGAAAGCAAGAAAACCTCTTGATGATGGAAAATTTTCTATGTTTATCTTTTCATTGTAGCTTGAGCCTTGAATGAGAAAAATATCCATCTTCTACCTCATTTTCATTTTCTCTACCTCCTATTATGCCTTCCTCCCATGTAACTATATTGCTAAGCAAAACACTGGCAATTTTTTTTTGGATGATCATCAACTCTCCCTAAACTACCACATCAATTTCGCTTGATATCCATGACTCCTCATAGTTGCAAAAATTCAAAAAGCCTATTTGAAGTAAGGAAAGCAAGGAACACGACTAATGAAGAAAATGACATGGTAGGAATTGGTGAAACCCTCATTACAGCAAGCTTGTGGATATGAACTACTAGCTTAGAAAAGTGATCTAAGTAATATAATAATTACCTATTAAATGAAAATACTCTTTCACTGGGAAAAGGATTATATGTCTATCATTAAGAAAATATCTTAATTATAGTTGATTTCATGATATTTATTGTTATTTCATTAATGATGTATGTGATCATAATAACAAAAAAATAGACAATTTTAGGGAAGAGAATATTTTATAAATTCTTTCTAAAAGTGACTATCTTCATTTTATTTTGCTAATGATAAGCATATGCATATGACTTTTATAACAATTTATAGAAAATCATTGAGATAATATCATGAAATAATCAATGCATTAAATCAACAAAAAATTACGTAGAAATTTTTTTACTAGACGTGCATAGATTAGATGTGTGAAAATATAATTTGATGTCTAAAAGATAAAAGAAAAATTGCACTTATGAATTTTGCATTGCCTAGAATAAGGTTTTCATAAAAACAATTAGTTTTGCATTTAAGATATAACTAAATAAAAATTGATCTTTCTAGATAATGTTGAAAGTTTAACAAATGGTCCGAACATTGTGAATTAAACCATAGAATATAAGTATAATAAAATAAAAATTATTTTCTTACTGAAAACACACGCAATGTTAATATTAATGATCATATTAGCAAAAGTGTCAATATCATGAGTTGACCCACGTATGATCAGCAAGAAAACCTAACCTAAAATATCGAGAATGTTGAAGGAAAAATAACTATGAAATACTCTACAACTCTGAAACTATTAGTACCAAGAAAGTAAATAGATATCGAAAGTCTGTAAGACTTGTTGGATATTGATAATAATTTTTCAATACAAATTCTAAAGTCTAAACAGATGTGGAAAAGCATTTGAAATCCTACTAAGCACAGGTTAGGGTAGGATAGCACATGAATTGCTTGCCATATGTATAGATATCCATGTTACCTTTCAGGGCACAAATACTAAAAATTTTTATAAGAATAAAGTAGACTTTAGATTTGCAAAATAACTTGTGGATCCCGAAAAAGAGTTGCAAGTGGGAAGCGAAACCCTAAGCATAAGGTGGGACCTTAAAAGAGGAACCCTAGATTTGGGTGGGCTAATTCTTATGCTAAAAACACTTGCTGCCATTTCTTTTTTATTTTTGCATGCATTGATGGTTGCATAAGAAATATTGATTGTGCTTTTAGTAATTAGATCTGATTGTACATATATAATTAGGATAATAAGAGGAAAGATCACGCTATACCTCCCCCATGGCTAGATGCAGAACCCTGCTCCAAGGGGGATTGTTTTGTACTGGTGCCAGGAGCTTTGGACCAGCCCCGATGACGAGAGGTTGCTCAGTCAAGAATCCATTAGGCAAGAGGAGGCAGGAGTGCCAAGGGGGCTTTGGCTGTAAATCTCTCGATTGCTCCTAGGAAGTGCTTGGCCCTCACACGAATCAGGATGGGATCCTAGAGTCCTCGGTACTAGTGAAGGGACCAAAATCTTGGAGGGTCTCATTTCTTCTGTGTAGACAGAAGGGATTTTTTGGTGAGCGGAGGTTTACCTTTTCCATAGGCAGAAGGGAAAAATCATTGTAAATAACTTTATGAAATAATAAATAAATATATTTTGCCAAAAGAGTGTTTTCTCTATCTTTGTGTTGTGCCGTAAAATTATGTGAAGGAACTTGTGCTAACGGGATTAATTAATGAAGCTCCTTTTATATGCCATAACTTAATGTGATAGGTAATTAGAAAACTAAAGAAAACCATTTGTGAGAAGTGGGTGGGCGGGATCCTTAGTAAGCTGGGAGCTTCTCTCAAGAGATTGAATGAAACGTTAATTAGGAAAAATTAGGTAGAGCTGAGCATTAACTTACCTAGGGTCAGGTCTTAAAACCTTGATAAAAAATTATCATAGGGGAAAGGTGTGTTGGCTATGCTGCCAGGACTCTGTTAAGGTTCCCTAAATCCTAACTAGTTACTGGAAAAAAGTGTTGTACTCCATGAACCAAGGGTAACTATGATCACTCCAGTTAGACGAGAAGCCCTTGTGGGACACCTCCGATGGAAATAATTGATGTATCGAGAACCCAGTTGTCAAATTAGGACCCTGAGCTTGCATGTTGATTCTCGTGTGGGGACAACCTATAGTTTTCGTTATGAGGTGGGCTTTGGGAAACCTAGATGATAGACCTGTGCATTCTTGCGAGTGCTGGGCGAAGTCATCTAGGATAGTTCCTAGATGGACCACTAAAGCATGCTTCCAGCGAATTGTTACGCAAGCACGTGACAGTCCTTCAAAGATACAAGAGCTCGAAGATTAATGTTTACCTTGCATAGTGTGTTTGCTATATTGAGCATTGTATTTATTCATTCATCTTCAATGTTCATTATCTTTGGGTTACCCTAACCCTATCGAGATCTTGTTTGAGTATATGATATTATGCAATTTTATGAGTGTTCTACATTTGAGTATTTTGTTAAAATGTCCACATTAGTTCTACTATAGATCAAGTTGCTTTGGGATTGACTCAATCCTCAAACCTGATCTTTTCTCTTTATGAGTTTGAAATTTGTAGGATTTTGTCCTTGTGCATGTGCATAGACTTCAAACCCATGTGGAGGTTTGGATAAGCTCTCTTCTCTCTATTGGAACTAAGGATTTTTGCCTACCATATTATGACAGAAAAGAAACTCCAAATATTATCAATTGATTATACCCCTTCCATGAAGGACCACATCAACAAATGAATAAGTTCCAAGATGATCTTGTTAGTGGATACGATGTCGTATTGCTGCGTATTCGATGTGTGAAAACCACCCAAAAGTTGTGTGTGTGATTTGGTACTTTGTACATACTTAGTAGTTATGTTTGCTCTTTCATTCTATGCGGGAAATATAGTGAAGAGGGTTTGGAGCAAGAGGAATTAATCAACAATGCTCTGGTTGACATGTATGCCAAATGTGACATGCTTGTAGAAGAACAGGGAGTTTTTGGTAGATTGGTAACTCGAGATGCAATCTCATGGGCTACACTTATTTCAAGATATGCCGATTATGGGCTTTGTGAGGAAGTACTAAACTATTTCCAAGAGATGCAAATTGAAGTACATTGGTGGATATATATGCCAAATGTGGAAGCTTGCTTGATGTTCAACACATGTTTGACTGCATGCGACAACATAATGAGTATTTTTGGAGTTCCCTTATCCTTGGCTATGTTGACAAGGTAATTCAGCTATTTGAGTCCATGACTGGGGTATATGACACTATTCCGACTGTAAAAGTTAATGCTTACGTTGCACTGCAGTAAAAACTGTTCCAGGTCTTAGGCTAATCGACAAATGGGCAGTTTTGATAGAAGGTGGGGAAAATCACTGCATTGGACTTTTTGATATGATCTTAGTGAAAGACAATCATATTGCCGTAGCTGGAGGTATTGCTAACAGCATTGCTGCTGTAGGCAAGAATCTGAAGGATCATAACTTGGATATTGGTGTTGAGATAGAGACAAGAACGCTTGAAGAAGTCAAGGAGGTTTTAAGGAAAATTGTTCCTGGTTAATAGTCTTTGTATAGAGTATGCTGCGAAATAGGCCGCTTTTCTGGTAAAAAAAGGGCCGCTTTACTAGGATCGAATATAGAAGAAGGAACGAAATGATGCTGGGAAAGCATTGAGGAACAGGGGAAAAAGCATGCGAATTCAACGGAGACCAACAGGGGATAGTGTGGGAGGATTGTCTTCTGGAGGTGGAGGCTTGCTGCATTTGGGCTACACAGAGAATAATAGGAAAACCTCTGCGCTTGTGAAAGAGGAAGCAATCAGGGAGGAGAACAGGGAACGCTGGGGGGGGCAATGTTGACGTCAAGGAAGGCACGGGAGGTGATGAAGGAAACGTTGAAGAAGAAGCTACAGTCGAAGACAAAATCACTAGTCATCGTCGAGACAAGGAAATTGAGAAGAAGACCTAAAGTTGCCGATGGTGTAGAGTACAAAAAGAGGAAAGCCGACGATGATCGATGCTGCTATGACAGATGTGACGGAGGACGAGGAGTGACGATGATGCTGGACTTCCTTCAGATCTTCATCTTGTTCCTCCATCTGCGATCGAAGAATTCCCTTCAGAGCTACCTTGCCTAATTGGACAACGAGATTCACATAGGAGTCCTTAAAGCGCTTACCAGCAGTCTACACATCACATTGATCATACTATAGCGACTGTCGTTCCTGTTTTGTTTTTGAATTCTGGTGACATATAGCCAACATGGACGTGCATCGAACAGTGTTTGTCCCAAATCCTTGCGAGACAGTTTAATTGATCCTTACCTTCATCCTGAAGACGCAGGGTCCAGAGATTCCCTCTTCTTCATCTTCACAGATTTTTTTCCCACAGTGTTGTAAATAGTGGTTTGTTTTGGGAATTCCATGGAGGTGGTGCAGAGACGCCATGATCACAAACACCTATCTCAACTGAAGTCTGCAATTCATGCATTCACCTACAGCAACATGACAATTCTAGTGATTCAGCACTCATTAAAGCTGTAGTCAGAGCTCAGTTTTTTTTTAAAACCAGACAAGAAGCTTGACTTCCCATATGAACTAGGAAAACATGCCACAAGTGCTGTGAGGATCAACAATGTTAGCCACTCACTGATTACTATCAAATTCCAAACAACAGCTCCAAAGAGTGAAAGTAGATCAGAGATAAGTTTAAGATTGTCAGCTTAAAGATGGTTGAAGGAGTTGAATTCTCTCCCGAAATTTTTGATGAGCAGAAGGACCTTGTAGTTGTAAAACAAATCTTATGTGTTAGATTCCTCGATTCCGATCATCCTACTTCTGAACTTGAGAAGCTAAAAACTGAAATTTCTGTCTGTGGATGATAACCATTTCTGCTTCCTGAAAGATGCTATCTCGGATAGACCCAAAGTGGAAATGTTTGGCTAACTGAAGTATGTTTCTCATAGATGGGCAGTGATTTCACTCCAGCCTCTTGTATCTTCCCTTGTTGTACTCACGGTAGAAGATTGAATTTGCATATGCCTTGGACCGTTCAGTTTACTTGTTGCTGAACAGTTACATTACCTCAGAAGTCAGATTGCAACTGCTGGTGATATGTCTGTGAAGATGAGGTCTCGTTGGGAGTTTGGCGGATCTATTATAACATACAAATCCTCTCATCTTGCTTCTATGTATGATTGATCTTCTATCCTGAAATTAATCAAGCTCCTCTGTGGTTGCAACATTGCTTTCACAAACCCTTCGACAACGATCATTTCATATATGAGTTAGTGCATGTCCTAATGAATGGACTCATTTCTTTTCACTATGATGTGGTTGCCAAATTTGGCACCTATTGTATGGTCTATAGGTACATTTTATGCCAATCGACTAGAACTTTATTAGCCCTATATTTATGGCCGTGACATGTTCATGTTTGTAGCTATTTATAGGCTAGCACTCTCTCCACTCTATATCAACTATGTACTTCCACAATAGGTTCCATTGTAGAGAGGAAGCCAGTGCTAGTGCCATCACAACCAATGACTAACATTGATCTGTATTGTCTCATATCTTGTTGTATGGATTCTGCTTCCCAAGCATCTCTTTCATTTTGAGTTCCTCTTGTAGTATTCATTTATTTGCAATGTTTCTCTTTTTCATCTCTCTTATGTTACAGAATCTTTTACAGCAATTTTCTACACTTTCATTGATGCATCCATTCCACATGTGAGTCAATTTGAGTCATATATATAGATACATTAGGAGCTCTGACACTCTGTCTATCTTTCATTTCATGTGCTTTGACAGGCGTGGACACTCTTTTTAGTATACATTTCAATGCATTACATTTTTCACTTAGCTTTAGTTTGTTCACAGTGGTTGAGTATCGTTTCCAACTTAATGCATCTATTTTTCATGGGATAAAGGACAACACTCATGTCCGCCCGTAAGGGCGAGGTTGTACATAGTACATATACCTATCTAACATCATTATTGAGGTACACTCGTCAGTACCACAAATCGTGTGTCTCTATTCTTTCTATCAACCTGCATTTACACAAAAACTCCATTGTAGCTAACTCAACAAAGTGGTATTAGAGCTTGGTTCAGGCAATCGAGAGCTTGGCATTTCTTTCAGTGCAAGAGCTTGAAGTTGAAGAAGAGTTTGCTGTGAAAATTTTGCGAACATGGCAGGAAGGTTTGAAGCTTATTCTTGAAGCTTGAAGCTTCCCTCTTCATTTGAGCTTGTTACCAGCCATCATTGGCTACTTGGGGACCCTCCCCATCATCCCCAACACTTGGACCAGTATTCCAATCTCTTCACGACTGAAGGTGTCATGCACATGGGTATACAGATCTCATTTTTAGCAATACTCAGGACCTACAACAACTGCTCCTATTTATTTGGCATCATGGGTGTGCTCTAGACTTTGCATCTAATGCTTAGCATTGAGTATTGAAGTATAGTATTACACTTGGGGCTTATATACATTCAGCTTCAAATACGAAATGCACAATATTCAAATATGAAATAATTAGGGCAACAACTATATCTTGAGTGAATAATATTTATGATTCACTTATGTGATGACTATCTGATGCCCATTTAGTGCTACATGACTTGGAGATGTTATATCCATGATTAGAGATCATTTTGGGGTGATTAGGGTAATCGTTTTTCTTGGTTTTGATAGAGATTTGGTTGCTAGAATAACAGGGCTGAATGACATTTCGACTGCATATGCATTACGTTGTTGCATGGAAATTTTCATTGGGGGGAACGCCGGAGTTTTGTGAAGTCACTCGCCACAGGGACGCTTAGCGAGATGGGAGAAAAGGATGATGAAGAGTACTCAAGTTAAGGCCAATACATGGAGTAGAAGAATAAAATACATTAGTGGCAAGGTAAGTTGAAAGAAGTCATGTAAACGTTCAAACTTGCTTTGTATTTGGGAACAAGATACAAAGGAACAATCTTTCAAGGTAAGAGATCCACTCCATAGTATAAGCACAAAAATATAGAAGTAAAGTGGTATTTTAGAGAAGGTGAGGATAGAGGATATCACAATTGTATGATGAGATATGAGTATGTGAGAAAAATTTGATTTACACCATTTGGAAGTTTAGTACAATGATGAAACATCCTTGTTTTAATGCTTTGGAAAAAGTTATGAACTTGCTAAAGCTTTGGTCTTGTTGTAGCCTTATGTCGTCTTCATGTCCTTTGTTTATCTCTGCGAAGGTGATACTCAAAAAGCTTTTTCTTCATAGTGGTAAATCGCCATATACAAACAATCAATATAAGAGGCTGTTGAATTTTCAGATGCTAAAATATAGATCCTTAGAAGCTTTATTTGAATAGGAACATAACGGAAATTAGAAAATTGAACAAGAGGCCATATCCTTAGCTACAAGGAACTGTAATGAGTTTGGTTTCATATGTAGCTTATGAATCACAACGTACTCCAAGGCCTCACACCAAAGATGACCGACAGGTCCTATGAACGACACTCCGAAAGAGTGTGGTAGAAGGCGGCGATGGCGGTGAAGCTATAGACTCAGAATCAATGGATTGCACTACGGCGTAGCATGCTGCCCACATGATTCCCGATGTGACCTTCTTTGTCCAAAATAGCTTGACCGAGAGTCTTTGTCACCTTCAGTCTTCTCTCTTGTCAGTGTTTTCTTATGTTCTCCGCAGCTTCTTCCTCACGTTCGTGACATTCCATTACTACAGCTTCACCGCATCATCATTATCTCCATGTCCACGGTCAACTTTCCTGTTGTCGCTTTTACTTGCTACCCCATTGCAATCTTCGTCGAACCCTCCATTTGCATTCTCTGACCACCATATTGGTCAGCAGGTCTTCACCTTCATCATCTATCTCGTCGCCACCTTACGTCACGGCTATGCTATTGCTTTAGTTCCTTCTATGACCATTGTTGCAGTGTCTTCAGTCAAGCATCATCGATTGATTCTTGCCGTCGACTCCCTTATTTTTGTCCTTTCCTCACCTGCTGATTTCCATTGGCCTCCTCCTGCAATGACCTTTTTATACTAAAGAAAAACCATCATTAGCGACGCTTTTTTTCTCACGAAAAAGCTCGTGATTCACAGAAAAGCCCAAGAAAAGCTTATATTTTTATTGATAACATCAGCCTTTTTTTAAAAAAAATCAACCTACCTTTCCAGGCCACCGTCATCACTTTCGTTATCAAGCTTAATCAATCATTGCACTATTTGGACTATACTTCATCAATTTGGCTTGTAATGACCGTTTGCCCATATCATCTTTTCTCCCTCCTAGCTGATTAAGCCATAATCGAGAGCTAAGTAGCACCCCATTTTCTATCCTTAGATGACAAGTTTCCTAGGTTTATGTCAAGCAATCTGATGTGCCTCATAGGCAAGGAAACCTTTAAAGTTTAGCATCCCCTGCTGGTAGTTTGTCCAAGCAGAATCCCTTTTCTTGAAAGCTTTTATGTCTGATCTTAATCCGTCTTAATTCAGTCCAATTCATGACATCAAATTTTGAGGGTATACATATTCAGGAAGAATGTTGTAGAGACCCAATAGCACCGTATACACTCAATATGGTTAATGTAAGCCCTTTTCACAAGATCAAAAGATCGACAAACTCTCAACTTGTGAAGCAAACTACTTTGCAACCCCCTCAAGATCACTATTACAAATGCATGTTTACAAGCGAAGCCAAAACACAAGCCTATACTGTCCAAAAGGCATTGAATTGAAACTTCCCATTTGCATCTAATATAGCATGGCTCAAGGCTTTCTCATCAAATGGTGAATCCTCATGACCTTTAGGGCATGCATACTTTAATGATGTATAACCAAGTAAACAATACTCCACACAAAATTATGAATGTACTGAAAGAATGTGCCTTGCCTAACTACTCGTGTTCGTATGTCATGCAAAAAAAACATACACAACAAAAAATAAACTCATAATGATGCTGAGTAAAGAGTCCAAAATCTTGGAAGAAAACTCCGCCCTTAGGTTTGAAGAGGTAGACGTGCAGCGTCACGACATCCGGCCCCTCCAAACTTGCACATCCTCTGGATGGGCCACAGCTACCCATCCTCATCAGTGCCAACCTCGACGGTCAATGCAATCTCTTGATCTTCTATAAAATCATCTTTAATGTCCACATATTCGTCTTCTTTCTTGGTTCTAGTCCATCAAAAATAGCATCATCCAACTCCTCGGCTACATAGGTTGTATCATC
Organism: Lygodium microphyllum; assembly: GCF_053477565.2. Classification (NCBI taxonomy): domain Eukaryota; kingdom Viridiplantae; phylum Streptophyta; class Polypodiopsida; order Schizaeales; family Lygodiaceae; genus Lygodium; species Lygodium microphyllum. The sequence goes on from NC_141143.1 coordinate 42,757,119, forward strand.
TCTTCTCTTGAATAGTTTGATTTTGTTCCTGCAATTAGAATTCACAAGGCCGTACCATCAAGCTCTGCCAAGGAATATGTAGCATTGTCATGCACATGCTACACTAAATAGGGCCCAAACCATCATGTGGAGACCTTGCGGATAGCACTATACTAGTTATCTAGACTGATGTCATAGACCAATACCCAATCTCCCTCTTTAATCTCTTTAGGCCTCAATCTACATTTGCTATCAAAGTGGTCTTTGTTGTGAATCCTAGACTATTTGAGCTTTTGAATTGCTCTTTCAATATCTTCAGGTATTCTTTTTAACTGAGGAATACGAAGAGCCAAAAGATCTTCTCTAGTCATCTCTTCTTGCTATCACAGTAAAGCACTCCAAGTAAGTGTGCGAGTCTTTGTAGGCATGAATGGCTTTTGCCCATACATCAACTTAGCTGGTATATATGATGTAGTCACACTGTGAGTAATGCAATCAGCCCACAAGGCATAAGGCAAAACCTTACTCTCGAATCCGTCCACCGCATGCTTTGGCCAAGGCTTTTACAATTGGTAGATGGCCTTTTTTGCTCTTCTTGTTGCCTTCTAGATAATATGCCGAAGTCAAAGCAAGTTTAATGCCAAGGTGAGAGAAAAACTCCCTAGCTGCATCAACATCCAACTCACCTCTATCTATAGTAACTTTTTCAATACATCCATACCTGTAAATGACATCCTCCAATAGAAACTTACAAACGAGTGAAGTAGATTTCGTTCGTAATGCTCTTCCTTCCACTTGATTTGTGAGATCTTCTTGTGCCAAAACAATGTAGCGCATTTGCAACCAACATGCATAATAATCAAATCAATAACCCACTTATAATGAATACCTACCATGTAGGTAGGATGAAGCTCATCTCTATGCCTCACTGAAGAGAACAATTGACAATCAGCTCATGTCTCAACAAAATGTGAGATATCTCTATACATGCCTCTCCACCAATAAGGCTCTTTGATCTTCTCATAGGTTGCCCAAACAGCTCGATGCCCATCCCAAACACTTTCATGGAAGTCTTTCATGATCCACACCTGTGAGGATCTATCACAAACAATCAATGGTTGTCCTCCTCGATTTTGTGGATGCTTCCAAAGTAGTCCATTTCGCAAGAAGAACCAATAGCTTTTCTTCTAATCTTCTTGAAGTCTGCATCAGTCCATCCATCTTATCTAGACGTAGTATTCAAATAATGACCAATCTACAAATACTCTCATGTATACAAAGTTTCATCAAAGCTTTCCAAAAAACAGACTCATGACAAATATGATTAACATGCATGGCTAAAAGATCAGTCCCATCATCAGCATCCTCAATGCAAAAAAAATCCATATCATCATACCTCACTCGTGAAAGCATATCAGCTACTACTAGGTTGTCTTTACTCGCTATGTGCCTGAACTCAGGATTCATGGATTTCATGTATCCAATCTACCTAAGCATGGCAATATCTAGAGTAGAACAGCTCATGATCATACCTAGAAGAGGCAAACAATCAGTCTCGACTACCACAACAGCTCCAATGAAGTACTCTCTGTCATTCTTGAGAGCCGTGAAAACTCCTAAGAGCTCTCTTTTAACTTGTGGATACCTTCATTGCCGCTTGTTCAGGACTTTCACCCCAAACCAAATAGCATACCTATTCCCATTTGCATCATCTTGGCCAATAGGCCATCCAATGCCGATAGGACTAGTATCAATAGTAAAAACAATAGGTCTCCCACACTCATAATTTCCCTTTCAAAGAGTCGGAGTAGCTCTCAGTAATTTCTTCTGTTTCTGCATGACTTTAGTGTGTTCTATCTCCCAAGAAAAACATTACCCTTCTCTTAAGAGCAGGTAGAGATCATCTGTTATATAAGCAAAATAAGGAATCCAAATAAGATAAAACACACAAGCTCTAAGAAACCTGCGAACCTCAAAAGTAGAAGAGCAAATCTCCGCAATCTTCTCTGTGGCATCAACCTTCGCAGGAGAAGGCTTCCTGCCATAATATCCGCACATATGTCCAACAACCAAAAATTCTCTAGCTCCAAAAATAGACTTCAACCTTGACAAGGTCAAATTCACTTCTTCTAGTCTGCAAATAATCCTCTCAACATCTCTAATATGAGAAGCCACAAAGAACCTGCATCCATGGCCATCTAAAGATTCATCTTTTCCTTCTTCCAAACAACCCTTGATAGGTAGATCATCAATGAAAGGCATAGTAAGCGCTCAAGAAAAAAATCTCAAAGAACCTTGTTTATCTCATTCATCATATCAATAACCAAATTAGTAGCCCATTGTGGAAGCGTACACATTGGGACAAGGCCTAAGGATGTCTTCATTGTAGTCAAATCTCTGTTTTCAAGGGCAAGCTAGAACTGATCATATCTAGAATAAAGATTGCTGAGTGAATAGATAACACGTCTAGCAAAAGCTTCAAGGAACTCATCCACAATAGGTCCATCACCAACATTTTGAATAGTGACCTTGTTTACTAGATGTAGGTCCTATATGAATCTGAATGTCCCATTGTTCTTAGGAATTATGAACCACGTGTTGGAATATGGAGCTAAAGATGGCTTTAAAATTTCCATCCTGATTCACTCATTCAAAAGCTCTACCAATTTCGGCAAGTGAGCCCTCGGTACAGGAATAGACCATAGATTCCAAGGGACATGCGGAATGGTAAAAATAACCATAGACGTCACAACCCTAGGATCAACGCATCCAATCTCATGTGGAAAGAAAGCAAAAGCTTTTTCATGTCTGCATAACATCTCTTCAAAACATCTTACCTCTTCATTAGGAAGTAGAAAATCTTCAGCCCAATCTTCATCTCTTTCAATGTCTCAGCTGAAAACTTATGTCCAATACCTGCAAGATCTCGCAAAGGAGGTTGCATAGCAACTCTTCTAATCACCGCATCACTATCTAAAGGTAGAGGTCCTACAACTGGTCTAACCTTCTTGTCAACTGTCCTATATTTTGTTTGAACTCTAGCTTCATTGCTACAACTTGCAAATTTCACCCCTTGATGAAAATATCCTGGTAAACACAAATTTTGCTGTCTACAAACAGCAACACCCAAACCTTTTTGCTGAAATATGTCAGTAGAGAATACTTTTTGTTGAGAATCCTTAGCACCCAAATCCTTTTGAAGCATGAAATTAGAAATTTCACAATACATCACCAATGGTACCTAGCAAAAATCTAGCTCTCATGCTAGAAGAGGGGAATCCCTCAAAGAATCCTTATTTCGTTGATGATTGATACAAACGGTCATGAATTGGATAGCTCTCTTTCCATCCTTGCTTCGGATCCATGCAAAGGCAGACCCATCATCCATAACCTTAGTCTCCATCCGAGACTTAGTAATAAATGGCTGCCCCAAAATAATAGTATAAGAACAAGAGTTTTGTACAAAGAAATGATAAGACTCACCCACATCTCCAATAGAAATCTTCAGATTTGGACAAGCAACATATAAATCTCCTACAGTGTTGTTGGCCGTACGCATGTGCCAACCATGATCCACATCAACTGGCCATCTACCAGTATCATATAAACCTCACACAATTAAATTAATCTTGGAACCATGATCCAAAAGAGCAACACAAGGAGTCTCAGTCTCACCAAGCTTGACGACAGTTTTTGTAGTCACATGAGCCCAGTGACTTTAAGAAAAATGGCTACAAGGCACCAATCTAGGCACATCTTCACTCTCATCATATTGTACGGGCTGAAGTAAAGGATGAAGAGACTTACATAGAGCTCCATCTGTAGACTCCTCAATAGTATTCTCTTTAGAATCAATCTCCTCAATCTACAACCCATAGAGAAATGCCTCGACAACAACTAAAGCCTCTTGATGGATCATATCATGTGTCAGCTCTTAAATAATTTGTTGTTTTCTTTTTATGATGTCAATGATAAGGTCATGAAATTGTCTCTTGGAAATCCCCAAGACTTCTCTAAGTGTAAATTCAATTTTGCAAATAACAATTCGATCCTCAAGTACCTTTTCCAAGTTTGTGGATGTCTGGATGTTGGAAAGCAACCTGAATCCTTTGTCTTTGGGGCCTTCTGGTCTTCTTGTAGTTTTGGCTTCTGTACATCGGCCATACTCTGCTTTGGTCTTGAAGAAGAAGGCTAAAGACTTGATTCACCCCTCCTAGTTGCTCTCTCTTTGATCCTTCAGGTTGATCATCATCTTTTTTGCACTTTTCTTCAATAAGTGCTTCAAATCCTTGAGATTTTGCAATGTAAGCATAGATAGAGAAGACATCTACATGATCATTTGCTCTAGTCCCCTTTTCTAATTGCATCTCCTATTGATGAAAGTTCGAAAGATGAAGCTTTACCTTTCTTTTCTACATGTAGTGCATAAGACCATAAAGGAGACTTATCTTTTGGAAACTGCTCTAATTGAAGAACATAAGCAACAACTTCTCTTGCTACTTCTTGCTTCACATAAGAAGAACGTAAGAGAGATTCCTCCAATAATTTCTTCATATCTCCTTTGCTGAATCTATATCTCCAAAAGATATCATCCTTTCCTTCCACACCACCAACTTCAGTCTTTTTTCCTATTCAAAGTCTTGATAGTCCTTATGCTCATGGTCTGGACTATTGCACCATATGCAATGGCGAACATTATCATTTCTGGAAGAATTCATAGGTGTAGAAGAGTATGGGGCAAAAATTGGAGCTGGGTTAAGTGGTTGTGGTTCTCTTCTGGTCATCTTTATTTGAAGATCTTTCAAGTTCTTTGAAATTTCTTCCACCATGTCTTTGACAGTTGGTTTGGTAGATGGTCTGACAAACCACAGTAGGAATAGGCATAGACATAGGCATAGACATGGAATGAGAAGTAGGAGAAGAAGTGGAAGGAGCAACAAGAGAAGTAGGAGAAATTGAGGTAGGAGAAGAAATCGCTAGAGGTGTTTGCATAGTGTTCTGTAAGTGAGCCTTCCGTCTTTGCCCCTTCGTCAATGTGGAAACTACATCAACGGCATCTTACTAATCCATCTTCAATCCCAGAGGCTGCATATTGTCTTCAAGAAGCTCTCCCAACTTGTCCTAAAGTGCAGGATCAACTGCCTACAATAATAACTCCACTTTCTCCGAGTTTAGGGCTCTTTGCTGCTCAAGTATATCCAATTGGTTGTAATGTTCTTCAAATTCATGCAATAACTCGAAAGAAACAAGTCCTTTGTTGGGCTGATAGACCCATTCTCTGAATGTCTTCTGAGTAGTAATACCATAATCCTCCAGAAAATATTCATCTTTGAGTGCCTTCTTGAAGACATTCCAATTTGAATCTTGCACAAATAAGTTAGTCACTCTAACCTGCAAAGCAGGTGTAACAAGCCGTAAGAAATAGTTGCTCCAATTGGTAGGAACTCAAAAGAAGCGAATCTGGATTCTAAAAGTTTTAAGATAAGCTGAGACATTCCAGACATTAAATAATTTGCATTCACTTACCATGGCCTCGATCACTCTGGTTACTTCATGTATATGCTCTTGTCCTTGATGTAGCATTCGTTGTTGATCCAATTTTTACTGCCAATTGTTACTAATGAAGCTACTGCTGTTGTTGCACAGATAACTACATCTGTTGATTCTGCATCATAATGACTAAAGAAAGAGTTTGCAAAAAATTATTCATCTCATCGGTCGAAAAGGAAGAATCACTCGATGATGAACTGGGTGGAGTATTCGAAGAGTGTCCCATCTCAATATCAGAAGCAACGCTTTCACATCGGGTTCACCAGATATGTCGGATAACGAAATTCATGCAGGGGGGGGGGGGTTTCGTGAATTCACTTACCACAGGGACTCTTAGAAAGATGGGAGGAAAGGATGATAAAGAGTACTCAACTTAAGGGCAATACGTGAAGTAGAATAATCAAATACATTAGTGGCAAGGTAAGTTGGAAGAAGTCATGTAAACGTTCAAACTTGCTTTGTACTTGGGAACAAGATACAAAGGAGCAATCTTTCAAGGTAAGAGATCCACTCCATGGTATAAGCACAAAAATATAGAAGCAAAGTGGTATTTTAGAGAAGGTGAGGATAGAGGATATCACAATTGTATGATGAGATGTGAGTATGCGAGAACAATTTGATATACGTCATTTGGAAGTTTAGTACAATGATGAAACATCCTTGTTTTAATGCTTTGGACAAAGTTATGAACTTGCTGAAGCCTTGGTCTTGTTGTAGCCTTATGTCATCTTCATGTCCTTTTTTTATCTCTGTGAAGGTGATACTCAAAAAGATTTTTCTTCATAGTGGTAAATGACCATATACGGACAATCAATATAAGAGGCTATTGAATTTTCAGATAGCAAAATATAGATCCTTAGAAGCTTTATTTGGATAGGAATATAACGAAAACTAGCAAATTGAACAAGAGGCCATATCCTTAGTGACAAGGAGCCGTAATGAATTTGGTTTCATATGTAGCTTATGAATCACAACATACTCCAAGGCCTCACACCAAAGATGACCGACAGGTCCTATGAATGACACTCCAAAAGAGCATAGCAGAAAGGTGGTGATGGTGCTGAAGCTACGGACTCAAAATCAATGGATTGCGCTACGGCGTCCCTGCTGCTCACAGGATTCCTGAGGTGACCTTTTGTGTTCGAAACACAAGGAACTTTAGACACTAAACTAGATGGTAAATAGCCTTATAACTAGTAAATACACATTTTTTTCTAGTTAGTAACTAGGGTTTTTTAAATTGGAACTAGGTTTTTAATTTTACTGGATAGATGTGAAGCTATAACTAGTAAAATAAGTGTCTATATGGTAAAGTAAGGCAAATTTCTATATATCACCTAATATAGCCATGTTTATTGGATAAAATTATGAAGCTATGGATCATAGGATAATGTGCATGCATAGTAAATCAAAGCAAATTTGTATAGAATATCTAACATAGTTATGCTTATATAGTCATGTTAAGTAATATACATCACAATTGATAGGCCTAACCATCAACCATGTAGTCAATCTCAAATAAGACAATGTCGATACACACTTGTAATGGATATGTCTGTATGCATCCAAAATGTACATGTGCTATAAGATACATTTGTGCATTTTGATAACTTTTAATTCTTACTCACATAGCACAAATAGTTTACACATCCATAAATAAAATATTATTTTTAACAATATAAATATTTCCTTGTCACATTAAAACAAAGAAAAATATCATTCAATTCAACTCAATGCCATGGCTCTAAATCTTGAAATTCCCCTCAAATCCCCCTGAAGTGTGGGATATACCTAGCATCCATACAAGCACAAATAGTTATCAAAAGTTATTTGAGCCCCTTACAAACAAGGAGCATATCCATCCATTAGCAAAATAGAAACAGTTCAAATTGTAATAGCCTTTTCCTTAAATGAAAGACATAGAACCTCTTGAGTATGATGAAAATTGAAGAGGGGAGCTCTCAATAGATAGTCAAGGCACATGGTCTATTAACTAGGGTAGTTGTATTAAGTTCATTAAAAAAGCAACATTTCCTACCAACATGTGGCATATACTCTCACTTTCATGCATGTAGCATATTCAGGGGGTGAACAAGGAGTAAGAGATGATGGAACACATAGCACTAACATAAAGCAATAGAAGCAAGACAATGGGATGGAGATGGATTATGCTAACATTGTCGTTGCTAGCATAAACATGGAAGAGCTAGAGAAGAAGATGTGGGGTGACAAAAAATGTTTCAATGAGAATTAAAAGAGAGTCACAATAGAATTTGGGGACCAAGTGCTATATGCATGAGTGGCATCCTTGTTGCCATGCATTCGGCAAAGCAATGCTAAGTATTCTCTATGCAACATGTACATGTATTTTAAGGGAAGGTCCCCCTTGAGGATGAGTTTGCTAGATTGTTTTGGCTCACCTATGGATCAAAGTGGTGCTCACATTGTTTTGCTTGCCATTAGACTTCTTTTGGGTCTTGCTTTCATCTAAAGGAAAAAGAGATTGGGTTTTGGGTTCACGTGTTTGGCTTAAAGTGAGCCTTAATTACATGCTTCCATGGCATCCTGATTTTATTCCTGAGGAGGTCTTGCAAATTGAATGTCCAATATGGGCTAGTTTTCATGGACTTCCTACTTTGCTAGATGGAGAAGTAATGTGCTAGTAGAAGTGCTCTATGTTCTTACAATAATATCAACTAGTGGAGCAAGTGACCTCTTATACTTTGGGATAAGAGGAAGAAGATCCTTGACATGCTCCAGATTTTTGATCCTAATGGGATTGAGTTGTTGGTCAATGTCAAATTCTCCCTCTTCTTGGATACATGCTTCAAATGCAAAGAAGATGGGTGCTTTGCAATGGAATGCCTTGAGATAAGAAGAAGCAAAGGAAAAAATAGTGGAGATAAGGAAGAACTTCAAAAGAAGCAAAAAGGAAAAAACATAGGTTGAGAAGGGTAAATTCAAGGAAACAAACAAGCCTCAAAAGGAGGAACCTAAGGAGAAACCTAATTATCAGTCTAGAGATGCTGAAGTTAAAGCGGGATGGAAACAAATAATTTCAACCACCAAATTCTTTGAACTCTAATGGAGGTAAGAAATAAAAAATTTCCCTTTAAAAGCTTCTTGCAAATGTTTTGTTGAGGCTAATTTGCTATTTTGGATAATGGAGGTTCGAACAAAGATATAATGTTAATTAGTTGGCTCACTATGATCTCTTAGAATGTGAGGTGCTTAGGAATTCCATCCAAGAAGGATGTGTTTAGTAGGAGAAAGAAATGGAATCCCCTCTCTTTCAACATCTCCTTTCTAAAAAGGGAAGGATTCAACTTATAGCTGAAGGATGCTTGGAAACAAACCAACAATCCAATGTCTAATCCAACGTAGAACTAGACGAGATCCATTGCTATCATAACTGAGATTACCAATATGTATGGCAAAGATCAAGATTGACTTCAAAGAGGGTTGCATGTTAGTAGTTAGCAATGTAGTGAGTATATTATTATGACTCTTTCTAAGTGTTCTAGTAATGGGATGTTTTATCAAATTCTCAAAGAAGTGGAGCATTACATGGAGGATTTGCAAAAACATAAAGGGAAATGGTATCTTATGGGATTGGTTCTTCAACCAATTAATTTTATGAATTGATGAAGCAAAAGAAGCAACAAGAGTTCATCACTATGACAGATGATGGAGGAGGAATAGTGGAATTTATGTAGGGATGTTTCATCCTCTTTGGAATGTATTTGTAAATGGTCTATGCTTAGGTCCATTTGAGGTAAAGATGTCGATGCCAAAGGGTGTCCCATTGTCCCATTACTCTTCGCTACCATAATCACCAACCCTTTGCTTAGGAATTTGGATTTGAAGGTGCAACATGGAGTAAGCAAGGGGCTTCCTATACCATTAAGAAGACACTTGGTCTCGCAATTCTTTGCCAACAATAACTTACCAATGTGCAAGTAGAGAGGCAACTAGTAGATGTATTTGATGAAAGTGTATGAAAGATTTCTAGAGCTATCTGGGGTTGTGACTAATGTGAGCAAAATCAAGCTTATTTACCTAAGATTGAATGAGTTAGCAAATTTGCTAAGGGATCTAGGCTTCCAAGTAGCAAAATTAGAGCTGTAGTTGCTTGATTCTAAAGAATTTGGGCGTTTTCAAGATTTTTAGCATCATACCTTAATTACTGAGCATATGATGGAGGAATTTATTTGATTATCTTGTACATTATGTATGTTGTGAGTCAAGTAACATGCAACAGTGACCAAAAATACATGCACAAGAAAGGCCTAATTTTGGTATCATGAATCCAGTGAGATTAATGAAGGTTGAAGATCCATAGCCTAGATTATCATATAAGACAGTAGAAGTGAAGTAGAACTCTTGTTTCACCGTGGAGAAAGAAAAGCTTTCCCTTTAAAAGCTTTCTTGCAAATGTTTCGTTGACAAGACTATTTTTCTATTCAGGATTATGGAGGCTCAAACAAAGTTACAAAGTTAATTAGTTGGCTCTCTATGATCTCTCGGAATGTGAGGTTCCTAGGAAGTCCATCTAAGAAGGATCGGTTTAGTTGGAGAAAGAAATGGAAGCCAGTCTCTATTTAGGTTCAGCGCCTCCTCTCTAGAAAGGAAAGGATTCAACCCATAATTGAAGGATGCTTGGAATAATATGATAAGGTCTTAAGTTCTTATCTACCCAGTCAAAAAAGATGGTAAATTGCAAAGCACTCGACAGATAAAAAACTCCATAACTTGGAAGTTAGCTTAATACTCTTTTAGTGATAGTCATTAAGTTGAATGTTTTTGCATCTACTTTGTAAAGTTGTTTTTATGGGCTAACTTGGAAGTTACCTAAGTGCCCTTTTAGTCCTCTCCATTGGAGTAAGGAGGCCCGAGTTTGTGAATTGTATTGGTTCCCCCACAGCCTCTAACTCTTGCATAAGAATTGAGTGAATTACTTTCACACAACTTTTCAAATCATAAATGAGGTTGGAAAAACTTAAAGCTTGAAATGAATAATAGGGAAATATTAAAAGATGGAGTGCCATCAATGTTATGCAAAAAATTAAAAGAGATATGTTCGAGATAATAATTAGGAATATTATTTGAGTCCTTGAATATTGATGAGTTAACTACACTTTTATAATAACATACCAACAATGGATCGTTAGGTTACTTGTTGAGATTTAAAGGTACCAATGTCAACAACTTGTGCTTAGGCATGCCCTTTATCAAGAGAGCATGCATGTGTTTGGGTTGGGATCTATATATGCTAGTAAGTTTATAACACTCCTTTACGATTGTTCATATCTATCATAGGCCAAGTAACATGCATGTGTTTGGGTTGGGGACTTAATTACTGAGCATATGATGGAGGAATTCATTTGATTATCTTGTACATTATGTATGCTGTGAGCCAAGTGACATGCAACAATGATAAAAAATACATGCACAGGAAAGGCCTAATTTTGGCATCATGAATCCAATGAGATTAATAAAGATTGAAGATCCATAGCCTAGATTATCGTATAAGACACTAGAAGTGAAGTAGGACTCTTGTTTCGTGCATTGTAACTAGGGCAATGGCCAACAATTAGAGAGGGATGGTCAATGCCAGCTTGAGTTGATCCAGACCACCTATAGGCGGATACACCTGAATTTGTGTGTTATCTTAAAGATAACAACTAAAAAAATTTAATGACGTCCTTTATGTAGTGACTAATGCTTGCAAATCTAAAGCCTAACATGCAATTATCTATATCTTTTTCTATCAAAATAGCTTGAAGAAATTCTAGTAAATGACTAAAGCATGTGTACAATTCTAGACCACTAGGAGGAGACTTAGCCTCATTGCATAAATTCATGTAATGCATTGTTCACCACATTGTCCTCTGAACATAGTCCCCTGGCATAGTCCTTTGAGCTTGGTTCATGTAGGCTATCTAGTACACTCCTCAACCTATCCTCTTGAGAAGCTTGGTACAAGTAGGTTGTGTGGTAATCCTCTTGAGAAGCTTGGTACAAGTAAGTTGTTTTGGGTTTCAATAGGCATCCATCTTAAGTAGTAGCTATGCCCTAGACTCTGATGTCAAGAAGCATATTAGACTCAACTTGGGAGTGTATTCCTCATGCATCCCTCATGCATCTGTAACATACTTTGCTTGATGGGAAATTAGGAGCACCTTGATATTAAGGACTCAAAGAAGATATATTCAAGAAATATACGACTTGAAAAGGAAGTCAAATGGTACAAAGGATCAAAACAATAAATTCAAAATACCTTATTCTCTATCTTCTTTATTTTAAATGCTAAGGAAAAATCATCATTAGGAGCATTGGGTAGGCCCAAAAAAAGATAATAGAGAATTCCAAAGTCATGGAGAAGAAAAGTCTGAGAAGATGGTTAGAAATTTTAAACTCATACGAAGAGGAATTCAAGGGAAAGTCATAGCTAGAGGTAAAAAGGTGATTCAAGCTAAGCATAAGAAACATTTGGAATTCAGGAAGAATGATGTGTTCCTCAAGCAGCAGTAGATGGAGTGGAGATCCATCTTCCCTAGGGAACATTGGAAGATATGGCAGAAATGCACTAGAAAAGTGTGGTCTAGTACTCCATAAACAAATTGAACACCCCTCTATGTAAGGTGTATATGCAGAAGCTAAACATGAAGGAGAGGCTCAATAAGTTTATAAAAATCCATGCATGGTGTGTCATGTGCCATCAATCTTGGGAGTCAATTCTCCATGTTCTCTGGCATTGCCTTGCAAGCAAGCTTTGTCTAAAAGAACGTGACAGGGTGGATTACAATTGTAGGCCTTAATGTAGAGGTTATGATGAAGATGGCATTGTTTGGGGACAAAGGTGTATTGGACAAAGACATATTAAACCTATGGAATGTCATCAGGGCATTAACATTAGCACCATTTGGGCCAATAAGAATTCTCAAATATGATCTACTATCTAGATAGACTGTAAGAGAAGTGCTTGCAACATGTAGAAAGATGAGGAGGAGAGAGCATGTCTTCAAACTGGGGGTACAAGCTCCTTAGAAAGACAAATTTTTGAAGCCTGTGGGAAGGCTTTGGAGCCCAATAGCATATTTTTCCATGAACCTCAAAATACTAACCTTCACATTAAAAGAAGGAAAGAGAGAATAGAGTTCTCTTTTTATTTTCACAACAGCGCGGGCACTCATTCAGACTGTGCATAATCAAGGGCTAACAATGGGGCAGGGGCTCTGCCACTACATGCAACAATATTGCACATGAAGTAGATGAAGACCATTATCGCGTCCATCGACCTTGTGATAGGTCCAGCGTTGACTGTCGTTTGAATACTGTGGAGCAGTTTCTTGGCATGAAGAGGGCTCATCATGGCAGACACACGAGAAGATTGAGGGCTAGAAGATATACAGTCCACCGGATGCTTATCTTGCTTAATTAATTCAGCACATCGAATGCCCTATCTCTTATTAGCCATCAGACCTTATTAGCCAGAAGATATACAGGTATATTTTGAGCATGTACGATGGCTTTTGATAGTCTTTATGTTTTGTAACTTTTAAGATTGAATGCTTCAATACAAAAAAGGGATCAATTTAATGGTAACTCTCAGGGCTTCCAACTGTTGAATCATTTAACAAGCGCAACACAATGCTGAAGTAGCCTTTGAAGATCTCAAAGAATATTTATTCCGCCACTGAGACCTTGCAATTGACACTAAATGAAAAAGTAGTGAAATCAAGAAAGCATGTGCCTATTGAATGCAGGAGAAAGCCCATGTGACAGTAGCGATGTCTTAAAATGGTAAGATATGAGGTTAGGATCCATGATGTTGGCTTAGAGGAATGGCTTGTTATTCAGGATGAATGAAAGATGCAGGCAAAATTAATGCCTACTCACAGTGATGGAGTGTGTCAAGGAGACATTGATCTTCACAAGTAGGTTGGAACCTACTTATGGCAGAGAACTCTTTAATCTACATTTAGGACTTGGGTTTTGTGTATGATCTTATCTGAGCAGGTACTATCTCCCAGTTACGTGTTTTATTGCTCAATATCAGATTCTCTAAGAATCTTCAAAAGCAGGGATTCTTTTCTTTGGGCTCTAGGAGAACCATCTAATGCTAGCCTTTGCAAAGAGGAGAGAGCAGTAGGAAGGATCAAGACAGATCTTTTAACTTCTCCTCCTCCATTCTTTCACAAAGCCAAGAGGACTGCAGTAGAGTTCTCCTTCCCTTTGGTGGACCCAAATGTTAACAGTTTTACCAGCAAATGTATGGACCTAGTCTTCCTTATAGCCATCACGCCCTCTGCACACGGTGCTAATATGGCCAACACTGCCAGGGCATCATCAGTTAAGTCTGCATTGCCATCAGTCAAGAGACTGACAAGCATTGGGATACCTCCAGCAACCACTACCTTAGGCTTGTTCCCTGCAAATATCGATAGACTGAATAAGGCTGTTGCTGCATCCTTCTTTCCTCTTGGACTCCCTTGCCTTAGTAGATCAACCAAAGATGAGGTAGCATGTGGGTGGTTCCCTATTGCAACCTTGTATTCATTCACCAGAGAAAGGCTGAAAAGTGTGGCAGCTGCATTCTCTCTGGACTCCATGTGTTGGCCGGTTGGTAGGACACTCACGATCGCATCCACAGCACCTGCAGCCATAATCAAGGCCTTGTTGTGATCATAGATGGATACATTGAGCAATGCAGTCATCACATTCTCTTGGGTTTGGGGGTCTTTGGAGGATAGAAGAGAAACAAGAAAGGGTATAGCACCCGCCTCTGCTATACATATCCTGTTGTGCTCACTACTCTTTGCCAGCAACCTTATTTCATAGGCTACCTGCCTTTGTATTTCAGGTGATTCTGTAGCTAATTTTCTCACAAGAAAAGAAGCAGTTGTCCTGGCATCTTCTAGAGCTGAATGAGTAATTGTTACATTGCTACGATCTGTTGCTTGGCAGTTCAAATTTATTTTGTCACCACATTCATTGCCAAGAGAGAGACTCTTTTGTGCACACCATTGGCTAATCAAACTTCTTAATGCATAATTAGGAATCAAGCTGACATGAAGGAGTATTTGCCCACTTTTGGGGCATGTTGAGTGGCTTGATTCGATCCACCTTGTTATTGAGCATCGGTCATATGTATGGCCAGTTGCCACCACCACAGGATCAGTCATCAGTCCAAGAGAGACTGGGCACCTAAATTCATCAGGTAGAATTAAATCCCTTGAATTTAAGTCAGCATCACTAATGTTGGCTATAGAAGCTTGATTGGCAATTTTATCTAGGTGTGGATTAAGGGCAGCTAAGTAGCAGTTTTTAGGGCTGCCTTGGCCATAGATGACACATGTGGCATACCACAAGAATGTGATCAGCTTGCTGATGGTTGATAAAGTAGCAAGTTTGCCTGTGTATGCTTGGTTATGTATCTCTTGTTCCAATAACCTGATCTCTTTATGGCAAGATCTGGTGTGATATAACTCCATAGCCTCGAGATGTCATGAATTGCAGACAGCAGCGCTAAACAAACTCTCTCGTCAGCTGCCTTCTTGATAATTTTCGTTCTCTTCAATTGTACATGAACCAATTCTATTTGCTCGCGGAGCTCTTCGGGTATGTCCATGAGCTGTAAGGGAAAGACATCCAAGGCCTGATCCATAGCTTCAGCAATTCTCTTGAGCTGATGAACAATGGCTTCGTTGTAGACTATCTGCCACATGCTGTTGCACTCCAAGCAATCTTTGAGTAAGAGTTCAGCTGTTCTAATGGTGAAGCTGAGCTGTTTAAGGCATATCAAAGATGATGAAGGCAGGGGAGCCTGGGAAATGCTTAATTCTTCAAAAAGCATGGTGAGCAGTTTAATCCTTCTCACCATCATTGATGTATTGCGCCGGTGGTGCACAGTAAATGGTCCAAAGGATGCTACAGTCTGAGACATGGTGATCAAGCCCTTGATTAAGGCCTGTGGATTGTTCAAATTAGCCATGGTATGACCTGTTGCCATCTAGTTGGGATGAGGCTCAAGTCCGCAATAAGTGGTCAGCAGGCCTGGAGGGATTGCAAAGTCTGCAATAGAGCTAGCGGTCTCTGAAATCAACAAGGACAATAGATTGCTGAACCGATCAAAGATCATCCTTCATATCCTGGACTCCAATTGCAGTGCCTTTTTAGGCACCGCCGCCGCAATGGAACTTCTGCAACAAGAGGTGGTGGCAGTTGTTGGCCCATAATCCACATCAGTTTCACATTTTGTTGCACATTTAGGTGGTTCCACACAAACCCCTCTGCTGTCATTTGCTGCAACAGATCCAGCTCTTTCAGAGTTTCAGTATCCATACTTTTCCCGAATAGCTCATACAGATTCTGTAAAAATGGAAGCAATAGCAGCATTCATGGGAAATTATGGCTGGAGGGAGGTGGTTGCTTTGTACATAGATGATGACTTAGGAACAAATGGAGCTGCAGCTTTGAGTGATGCACTTGGGTCTGTAGGAGCTAGGCTAGTGCAAAAGGAAGATTTTCCTCCAGATATCAACAGGACAGGTATTGGTAACATTCTCATAGAGTTGGCTGCAATGCAGACACGGATTTTTGTCGTTCATATGCCACAGTATCTTGGATTCATGCTCTTTTCTGAGGCCAAATATCTTGGTATGATGACTGCTGGCTATGTGTGGATTATAACGGACTCAATAGCTGGCGCCTTGGGCTCTACAGAGCTTGATACTGATGCTCTCAACACTTTAGAGGGTGTTATTGGGACAAGGGCCTATTATTCTAAGTCACCTGAATTCCTATCGTTTCTTTCCAAGTGGAAGAATTGGAGCAACAATTCTAATGGACCCCATATATATGGTCTGTATGCTTATGATGCAACTTGGATGATTGCTCATGCCTTAAATAGCTTTCTTAATGATGGTTTCAATTTCACTTTCAAAGATTTTACCATCCTAAGGACAGAGTCAAGGGGTACTTCAGAGCTTGGAAGGCTGAAAATCCTAAGTGAAGGACCACTGCTACGCACAAAAATCCTGCAAACAAAGTTTCCTGGAACTTCAGGTCTTATAGAAGTAGGTGTGAAAGGTGACCTTGTACGGTCTGAATTTGAGATTGTTAATGTGGTAGGATGGAAATTAAATGTGATTGGCCATTGGAACAATGCAACACAGCTGTCTGTCTCCTCTTCTGGTCACAGTAGAAATGCAAGTTTGGACGTCCTTGTATCCACAGCTTTTCAAAATGGGACATTTAACACCATTTCTCCCATTACACAATCATTGAATAGAGCAGCTGTCATATGTGCATCTACAGCACTAAAGGAGTCATCCAGCAGATAAATATCTGCATCATTGTAGACAGCCCTTGCGAGTTGAATTCTCTGCTTTTGACCCCCACCCATATTAAGACCCCTTTCTCCAATCTCTGTAAGATCACCAAAAGAGAAACTCTGAATGTCCTTTTCAAGAGCACAAGCTTTCAGTGTTTTCTGATATCGCACTTTATCATATGGCTTCCCAAACAGAATGTTATCACGAATTGTTCCACATTGAATCCAGGCATTATGGGCAACATAAGCAGTGGTGCCCACTACTTGAACATCTCTAGACAACTTCGGAATCTCTCCAAGGATTGCACAAAGTAGAGAAGACTTTCCTGAGCCAACAGCCCCACATACTGCTATCTTCTCACCAGCTTTGAATGCAATGTTAATGTTGCTCAATGTAGGTTTTGGAGATTCAGGATTCCATGACATGGTACAATCAGTGATTTTGATGGCGAACTCAGCAACACTGAGATTTAACCTCTGAACTGCATCTTCAGGCAGCTCATCATCCCTAAGAAAATTACCAAGCCTGTTCATGGAGACTGTGACTTGAATGTAAGCTGCCAAGATCCTTCATACCTGGTTTGCCTAGCTCCTTGGCTTCTCTTTCCCAACCCCCCCAAATGGCCATGGGAGGCCTTGTATTCATGATGTGTGATGTTAGCTTTCAGCTCCAGCTATGTTGTTGAGCCCTTGGTAGTTCTTCAATGGTTGTTAATAATACAATTAGCCACACTTTATTTTTCCAGAAAAGGCTGAAGTGATGGGTAGGAAAGTCTAAGACAAAGCTCGGGAAGGAATAACAGGGCAGGAAGCTGATGTATCATGTACAGAAAGCTATACACTAGGAAGGAGAGGGGTGGATAAGGCCAAGGATAAGTAAGGATGGGCACGTCAAGCTGGGAGGGGCTGCCTTATGATTTTGTAAAACAGTATTGATAGGTTTTTCTATGATTTTGTAGTATTAGGTGGTGTCAAGGTGTAACCAACTAAAAGCTTTGTCTGTATGAGTGTATAAACAATGAATTTGGTTTCTTTATAATGCTATTAGTATACTAACTCCAAAATTTGCAGTCATCATGTGAAGGATCGCAAGCTACAACTTTACATGGTGCTAATTTTAACTCTTCAAACAGGTTATGGCTGAGGGAGCAGCAACACATCATTTGAAGTTATTGATCCCTACATTGCTCAGGTACCAATTTTCACCAACAAAAATCTTAATTTTGATGCACAATCACTATCAAAACTTTTTTTAGGACAACAATTAACAACACAGTGCATGCCTTTCTCCTTTGAAGCACCCCCTATGGATTGGTACTTGAGTTCTCTTGAGACTATCTATGGATTGGTACTTTAGTTCACCTTGGATATTCAATTGCTAAGACCAATCTAACTTCTTGTGGAATTTGGCTTGCTTATAGGACATTTTTCATTGACATCATCATTTGTAATAATAGTATCAATGTTTAGCTAGCATTTGAGCAAATCAAGGCTTATTTCTTGTGAATATTTGTCTAATATTTTAGATGAAGCCTATGCGCACTTGAAACCTCACTATTGAGAGGCTTGTTCTATCTAGCAGCTTTTGCCTATGGAGTTAGAGTGGTCATGGTAGCATCTCTTCTAGACACGGGCAATGCCAACAAGGTGCTTGGAGGAGGGGAAGCATATCAAACCCTGGACTACCACCACAAGGTTTATGAAGGAAATCCATAGAAGATACATCTATTGCTACTTTGGTGCTCTTACATTAGATGCACCTCTTGCTACTTTGGTTGTAGCAAGCCCAATAAAAGGTTAGATTGGTTGAATTTGAGCTTGATGGATTTGTACGTTTCATCCACTATCTAACAACTTGCTAAAACGTTGAAAATGAAGAATGTAACTTGAGGGTTTTGATATCCTATTTGCATGTAGTGGTAAGCTAAATAAATTTGACTTCGTATGATACTTTAATATATTGGATTTCTATCTTGTGGGCAAACTCAACATTAGCATATGTATTTGGTCAACCTTATTGTTTGAGAGTGTAGATAGCTTTGCATATTCCCACAATGCATATTCTCACAAGAGTATGCATTGATTTGGATGGGCATTACATTTATCCCCATTAGTAAGTATGATACAATATGGTTCCATGAGCAAATAATTTAAATATCATTTCATTATTTGTCTTGTTGTGGATAGGACTACAGGGTTTGAAGCATACAACCAGTAGAGTAGATCTATGTTGTGGAGCTATGGGAGATTGCAGTGCTTTTAGGATCAAGGGAAGGAAGTTTACTAAAAATGGTAGGTCTTCTCTTGTTGCTTTGAGCTTTTTTTGCTATGTGCATGTTTAAGCCTTTTGATATCCTTGGTAATTGTAAACACAAAATGCATCTAGGGACAACATTGTGGGTGAAGCAGCAAGGATCTGCATTTCAAAAAAAAGGAAGGGAGGCTTAGGAAGAGCTAATAAGACTTAATTTTTTTAACGGTGGAGCAGATCGGAAGAGGATGACAACTCTAGACCTACCTTAGGTGCTCTAGAACATGGTGAAGCAAAGAGAATGTAGTGTTCAAGACAATTTTTTTAGTGGATTCAATCATAATTCTATTGCTAACAATACAACATTGTGAACAAATTGTGATTAGTTTTCTTAACATGATATATTAGTGTGATAATGGCTTGTATTAATGGTTCCGACCAGTTTTTTTCTATAGGAAAATTTTACTATATGTATGGTTTCAACTAGTTTTCTTATCTAGGAATATTTTACTAGATCAACTAGGAATTTTAAAAATTTTCTATATAGAAATATTTTACTAGATCACTAACTTGTAAAGTGTTCCACTTTTACTAGTTGAGACTTTTTCTAGATACTTTGATAAGTATCTAGAAAATTTCTCTTTTTTTACTATATGGAAAAGTGTTTAAAGTTCCTTGTGAAAGAGCTTGACCGAGAGTCTTTGTCACCTTTAGTCTTCTCTCTCATTGGCATTTTCTTATGTTCTCTATAGCTTCTTCCTCACATTTGTGACGTTCCATTACTACAACTTGACTTAGTCTTCATTATCTTCATGTCATTGTCAACTTTCCCATTGTCGCTTTTACTTGTCACCCAATGCAATCTTTGTTGAACCCTCCATTTGCGTTCTCAGACCGCCATCTTGGTCACGAGGTCTTCGCCTTCATCATCTGTCTCGTTGCCACCTTACGTCATGACTATGCTATTGCTTTAGTTCCTTCTTTGACCATTGTTGCAATGTCTTCAGTTGAGAAACATTGATTGATTCTTGTCGTCAACTCCCTCCTTTTCGTCCTTTCCTCACCTCCTAATTTCCATCGGCCTCCTACAACAACCTTTTTATACAAAAAAACACAGTCATTAATGCGGCTTTCTTTCTCGCGAAAAAGCTCGTGATTGATAGAAAAGCTCAAGAAAAGCTTATATTTTTATTGATAACATCAGTCATTTTTTTCTGTCAACCTGCGTTTCTAGGCCACCGTCATCACTTTCTCATCAAGCTTAATCAATCATTGCGCTGTTTGAATTATACTTTATCAATTTGGCTTGTAATGATTGTTTGCCCAGATCACCTCGTCTCCTTCCTAGCGAATTAAATAGAAGATATACAGCCACCATCGTAGATCACAAATATCATAATTTAAATGTTATGCAATTTAAGAGGCATTAAGATATACATAAAAGCTTTCAAGGAAACCTTTGAAGTTTAGCATCCCATGCACGTAGTTTGTGCAAGTAGAATCGCTTTCCTTGAAAGCTTTTATGTCTAATCTTAATGCCTCTTAATTCAATCCAATTCATGACATCAAATTTTGAGGGTATACACATTCAAGAAGAATATTGTAGAGTCCCAATAGCTCGGGGAAGTTATGATATGTATATCTTCTACATCACGTGTTCAAGGCCTATTTATAAATATCATTATCTATGAATTTTTCTTGAATAAAACTAACCCTTTTCTATTCAATCTTTAAATAACCAATTTCTATTATACCCTTATGTATGTAAAAAATATATAAAAATGGTATTTTAAAAATACATTATTCTGAACCTAGGTGATACACACATATATCCATGTGTAACTTACCTAAGCCCAATTGCACCGTATACACTCAATATGGTTAATGTAAGCCCTTTGCACAAGATCAGAATATCAGCAAACTCTCAAATTGTGAAGTAAACTACTTTGCAACCCCCTCAAGATCAATGCTAGAAAGATCTAGGCACATTGCTAGAGGCTCAAAGAGGGATGCTTTGTATCCTCTCCATGTATCTAGTATGCGTGACCATGTTGTTGCTCTGACCAAGTAGTCAAGTGTTTCCTTGTGGCATGGTTGATTGGGACACATGATTCAAATACGAATGAAAGTACTTTCTCATTTGGGTTACTTGCCCTATCTTCGTTATGCTGATTTTGAGCACTATGATAATTGTGTTTATGGTAAGCATGCGTAGACATCTCATAAAAAGTCTCTTTCACTCAAATCTTTGCCCCTAGAGTTAGAATATTCCGATGTATGTCGAATGCTAGGGTTATCTCTAGGAGGAAAGAAATACTTTGTCACATTTGTCAATGATGCTACTCAGAAGATATGGGTTTACCTTATTCATAGCCAGGATAAAGTGCTTGACAGGTTTAAAAATTTCTTGGCATTGGTTGAGGACCAGACTAATAAGACACTTAAGTGTTTTTGCTCTATCAGCGGCGAGGAGTATGTGTCCAAAGTCTTTTAAACATTTTGTGAAAGCAAGGGGATAAAGAGGAAGCTTACTGCCCCTCATAATCCACCCCAGAATGGAGTTGCAAAGCGCATCAATCAGACCATATAGGATAAGGTCTGTACAATGTTATCTCATACTACATTACCCCATGGCTTTTGGATAGAGGCTATTATAACAATTGTTCATGTGATTAACATGTCACTGAACAGATCTTTGGGCCGGAAAGTCCCTCAAGAAGAGTGGTCGCGCAAGCCGCCTTCATATGCTCATTTATAAATGTTTGGCTGTGAGATTTTTGTGTACATAAGGAAAGAAGAGTGCAACAAACTGGAACCAAAGTCCTATGAATGCATATTCCTAGGATATGGTGATGAGGGTGAGATGGGGTATAGACTTTGGGATCTTGAGAAAAGAAAGATAGTACTTAGCAATAATGTCATCTTCCATGAAGGTCACATGTATAAGTAGCCTAAGAAGACTGAGGAAGTCAAGAGGGTTGTTTTCAAGGAGCATGTACCTATTGGACAACAGTTTATGCCTAGTGGACACAGCTGTGTATAGTGCTATAAATACTCCTCAAAATGTAGGAAAGGATGTTGGAAATGACCAGCAAGGTATTGCCCATGATACACCATAGTTTCAACTTGAAAACATGCAATTAGGATATCCTAAACTATCAAGACAGTATGCTGAATTTTCAGGATAGCAACCTGTACAAGCAGAATTACAGGCCCATATTTTAGGACAACTTGTAAATGCATATTTGTAGGTGCAATAACTAGCACATGCTGAGCTTTCACTTCGTAGGTTGACCCAACCATCGAGGCCACTTGAGAGGCTTGTTCCTGGTGTGCATAGTTAGGGAAGGCACATTCTTTCAGTACATTCATAATTTTTGTGTGGAGTATTGTTTGCTTGGTTGTACATCATTAAAGTATGCATGTCCTAAGGGTCACAAGGATTCGCCATTTGATGAGAAAGCCTTGAGCCATGCTATATTAGATGCAAATGGGAAGTTTCAGTTCAATACCTTGTGGACAATACATGCTTGTGTTATGGCTTTGCTTGTGCAGATCTTCCATTTCCCGTCACCAAAGGTGGTATAAAATCCATCGTCATCTAGCTGTCGAGTACTAATCAATCTCTTCTTGAGTTGTGGTACATGCCTTACATTCTGAAGAATAGATCCATGCTAAAATTGCAATTACACGCTGCCAATACCTGCAATGTCATATGCATAATTGTCCCCCAAGATGGACAACACCATATTGACCTCCCGTATAGTCTATAAACCACTCATGGTGAGGGGTGACATGAAAAGAGGCACTTGAATCCAAAATTCAAGTGTGCATGTCATCATCCGTATTGATCAAAGCATGTGCACTAAGACATGAAGAGACAAAGAGTACATCATTTCCAATGTCACTTCATGGCTAACTACATTCACCTCTTTGATCTTTACATTGCACTTCTTAGCAGGTTGATTTTCTTTCTTCTCTTCCTTGTTGTCATTTGTCTTCTTGCCTTTCCCTTTCTCTTTCATCCATTTATAGCAATCACGTTTGAGGTGACCCTTCTTGCCATAGTGATGGCATTCAACATCCTTATTATGTGATTTACTGTGTCCCTTGCTACTAGATTTTCCTTTCTGTTGTGATTTGCCTTTAGTATGCAAAGCATTGGAAGACTTATTGGATGCATTGTTCTGCTAATTCATTTCTTCCACCATGAGTAGAGCACTCTCTTCATCATCATACAAAAGAATAGAATTAGAATTGCTCATAGTAGTCCTGAATGTATCCCATCTCTCTGGCAAAGTGCAAAACACAAACATAGCTTTGAACTCATCATCAATATTGAACTTCAAAGCGGAAAGTTGTCTGAAAATGGAGTTAAACTCACTAAGGTGAGTAGACATTGCAGTAGCCTCTTTCATATGCAAATCCATGAGTTTCTTCAGAGCCAATAGACTTTTCTTGCAATACTATTCTAGGCATACAAATCTTCCAATCACTTCTAAATTTCATTAGCGAAATCCAACCCTTCAATGTTAAATGGCAAGGCATCAAAAATCTGTAGCTCAATGGTCGAGTATGCAAGCTCATTCAACTCATCCTAATTGCCTTGCTCTACATCAGGTGGTTTTGTTCCCTTTACTATAATTGGCTTTGTGTGCTTCTTCTGCAACAATATATTATAGCACTGTTTTTGCCAAACTACAAAGTTTTGTGCTCCTTCAAGCTTCTTGATATGCATAAGATAATTGTCACTACTACTAGTCATGATTCACTACCAAATAATTGTATGATAGTAAATGGTAGCTAATGACAAGCAATGGAAGCTCCAAAATCCTCTTAGTAGTATGTGAGAATATCCCCATGTAGGAGTAAAGAATATACATCAATTCATTGCCCAAAATGCCTCAAAAGCATTCAATGATAGTAAACATACCAATTTCTTGAAAAAAAAAGAGTGTCGTCCTGAAATTCCTGACAATACAGGTGGCTATCCTGCACTTTAGGAGTGCAATCGTGAAACTCCTGACACTAAATGTGGCTAACCTACAATTCAGGAGTTCAGTCTTGAAATTCAGGAAGAATTTTTCCTGAAAATTTAGAATTGAAATAATTTCTCAAACTGATTGAGATTGAGCTCTAAACATCATGCAAAGTTGCTCAAAACATCACCATAATGTTCTTGCACAGAAACATATCAAAATTCTTGGTAGTGAGATATGTTGTCTTGAATATGCAAGAAACTATTCTGAATGTATAACAATAGACATGCAGGTAAAGTTGTTCCAAAAATTAGCTTTAATCACTGCTCAAATGCATTTCAAAATCAAATCCAAGTACATAACATCAACCATAAGTATGAGTACATGGTATAGAATTGTAAAATTCCGCGTGGGAAAAAATATAAATCGGACTTTTGAAAAAAAAAATTTATAAATAAATTTCCCCCCCTTATCCCTCCAGCCGACGGACGAGCTAGAGGGGGGAGGGAAATAGAAGGAGTTGTAAGCTCCTTGGTGGAGCTTGTGGAGGGAGGGAGGACATGCGTGTCGACACGCAGGAGGAGAAGATCCCCCTCCCTCCACTATTTAAACGAGGGGAGGGGAGGGGCCGCTGGACAGAGGAGGCTGGGCCGTGCCGCCATAACACCAAGCCGAGGAGGAGACGAGTCACCATCATCTGCCTCCACCACATCGCCATTCTTCAACCCCAGTCCGTCGTGAGGAGCCATGGGCTGCTGCGCCAGTCAGCAGCCACCTCCCAGCACGTCGCTTGCTTTCGTAGGCCCTGCCACCTGGCCATCACGCCGTCAGTCCTATTTTCCCCCATGTGGCCTTCCAGAAAGCCTTGGAAGGTTCCAAGGTGGGCCTCCTAAGCCCCTTATTCTCCCCCCCCCCTCCCGAGGTTTTAAATCCCCCCCTAAGCCCCTTATTCTCCCCCCCCTCCCGGGGTTTTAAATCCCCCCCCTAAACCCTTGTTTTCCCCCCCACTACAACACAATGCCGCCATACACGTGTCCATTACACGCGAAAAGTTACGGGCGCGTGTATGGTCGTTTATACTTACAGCAATATCGGGCGCGTGTATACATGCATGTAACAGCGCGTGTATAATTGCATGTGAGGGCGCGTGTATTTGCGCGTTAAGTCTGTCATAATACACGCTCTGTTACACGCGACACACAGCCTAACTACAGAAATCCATTTCTTTTCAAAACAGAAAACCATTAAGTTTTAAAAATGTCATTGTGCATTGCAGTGTTTACAAACCATTACAAAATCCCACTATATGCACTTACAACAACGTAATATATTGAAAAATATATCTTCATATGGTTATTGAAAGACAAAGTATACAATAGAAATGTCATGAATTTGGAACAATACAGTGATGGATTGGTTAGGGTTCGATCTCATCTTCAATAAGATCCATCCTTGCCAAACGATCAACATCAATATCCATTTGATCAATTTGTAAGGCTACGATTAAATTTATTCTACTATCGCTATTTTGCCCATTGATAATGGTACCGATGCCTTGATCATTCTCATCATCATCACCATCATCCTCAATGGAAGGGTCATCCTCATGATCATGAGAAATGGCACGCTCATCCTCATTATCATGATCATCTACATTGGCATGTTCGACATCATCTTCTTTGCGGCTTGCCACATCCTCCATATGCTCCATATCAGTGAATGTATTATACATTACTTTGGAACGTGGTGCAATAGGGATGACATACCACCATTTACTGTCATGCACCATTGGCAGATAGATGACCTGCTCAAATACACATAATTCATTAATTAATTAGCATATCAAAAGTCAAGGGGTGCGCGAGCTTAGATATATATGTACATGAAACACATTTGTAAAAAAATGCATACCTGCTCACATTGTTGTGGCAATACGAGCCTATCTTTCTTTGTTTGCCAAAACTTTGTAGAGTCAATAGTTACATAGCCACTTGCATGGCGTTTTATCGTTGCGTTAGGCCCTTTTTCCACCACGTTCATTTGCCATTTGACATCCAAAACATACACAAAGAAGCGGCGAAAGTCAAGTCTGTATATGTCTTGGATTGTGCCACAATAATCATCAATTTTTCCATTGGCTCCCTCAAAGCTACTAATGACACCGCAATCTTGTGTATTCCTCTTTTCATCTATTCTTTGTGTTCGAAAATGCTTGCCTTCACACCATATAGCATTAAACATAGTGCACTGGACCAAAATATAAGCAATATCTATGTAAGCAATTAATGTGAATAAATATGAAAAGCCAATCACTTACAAAGAATGCAAATTTACATTTGTTCTATGTACCTTTAACATGCATCCTCGTGCATACTCCCATTCTTCCGCCGTGATATGCAGCCCCTCATCTCTCTCTGCTCTGTCCATTTCCTCATGCAACCAATCAACATGAATATCATTCGGAAGTGTTGCTAGATGCTTAGGGTATGCCTTACGAGAGCCATGTTGCCTCCGAAAGAGAGCTCTGTCTGCTTGCCTTTTTGTCTTTGCATCCTCGTATCTTGTAACCCATCTCCTCATCACATCACTATTAAGGATGCAAGTGAAATTAAGATCATCAATCAATGTTCTCTCAATTACTTTGCTCTGTCCTTTTCCTTGAGGCACAATAGACGTCATCCTCAAGTCCTCTTCATTGCTCCATAGTCGCGGCAAAGAGCTATCCACCTGATCAAGAAATTCTGATATATATACAAGAGACTCTTGTATCAACCAACCCTCAGCCATGCTTCCTTCGGGCCTTGCACTTTGCCTCACAAAGTCTTTTAAGGTCTTCATGAAGCGCTCTAGGAAGAACATCCAACGGGCATGCACAGTGCCACATAAAGCAATTTCATCCACTAAATGCACAATGAGATGTAGTTGACTTGTGAGAATGGTTCGCGGAAAAGTCTCCTCTACCATACAAACCACCTCCACTTCCATAACACGCGCATCATCCAATGTGGCTGGATCAATTGCTTTGGAACTAACATATCTGAAAAATAAATGCACAGTACGTTATACCTCATGCACATTCATTTTGCAAGGTATAATGAAGGGTGATCTTACATGGGATTTACATACCTCACAAGCTCGCCCATCTTATAAATACATCTTTTCAAACTCCTGTCTGCACAATGGTCGATGCTAGTAGGTAGTATGAACTGCGCACATAAGAGCACATGTATATTTGGGTTAGGGCATTACAAAATTTAATTTCAACCTACAATAATTGGAAAACACTTACTTGGAGCATCTTGTGCCAATCGTGGGACTTCAACCCATGTAGTTGCTCAACCCCTCTTTTCTTAGTGGTTGTAAACGCTCCCTTCAACGATCTCATGCATCCAGTGGGAGTACGCAAAGTGGTGATGGCTTGCTTTACCTACTTCTCCTCCTTCTTTGATATAATCCAGGGAGCAGGCGGAAGATGAACGTGCCCACCCTCC
This sequence comes from Lygodium microphyllum, assembly GCF_053477565.2. Taxonomy (NCBI): domain Eukaryota; kingdom Viridiplantae; phylum Streptophyta; class Polypodiopsida; order Schizaeales; family Lygodiaceae; genus Lygodium; species Lygodium microphyllum. The sequence continues at coordinate 42,784,707 of NC_141143.1, forward strand.
TCTCGTGGCCAAGCTTGATGCATACGTCCTGCGACCTGCAAGTCCTCCCGTACGCTAACATTGTCTCTTTTACCAATAACATGTTCCCAAATACTAGATCCCACATTCTTGAAGATGTGCATGGGATCAAGAAGATGGTTGATCTTGAGATGGGTCCAATATGGTAGCCGGAAAAAAATGGAGTACCTACACAAGGGATTGCAGACTGTCATCTTTATTCCAACTTTAGAGACTACACAAAACAAGATTGAAAACAATGGAGATGTACCTGTTCATGCCATCTGGAGGAAGAACATTTGAAGACTCCCAAATACGCTTCCAATCTTTTGCACGAAGTGTCTGTGGATGAATGTTCCTCTTACTAGGAGCATATTTAGGGTGATCTGATGGGAGAAATCGATGATGATTATCGAATATGGTCTTACACAAACCATCAGCATACTCATGTACCAATGAAGGGCCACATATAGGACATGCATGTTTACCCGATGTCCTCAAACCTGTTAAAATAAAAAAAAAGTTAGAATAATAAAGTCAATAGTTATAATTGATATAGCTAGTAGTATTAGAGTCGGGAGGTAGTTAGAATTCTTACCAGAACAATCGCTGTATCCTGGAAAGTCATGCATTGTCCACATCAACACTGCTTTTAAGTCGAAGTGTCGAGAGGAGGGAGGCCTACTAATGTCCACTACCGCAACACCTCTCCATAGTTCCTCCAACTCATCAATCAACGGTTCAAGATAAACATCCATATGCTTGACTTTATGTTTCCCTGGAATCAGAAGGGATAACATAAGATGTCCCTTCTTGATCGCCATTGATGGTGGAAGGTTGTAATTCACCAACACAACCGGCCACACGCTGTATGCGGTGCTCTTGAAACCAAACGGATTCACTCCATCCATACCTAGGCCAAGTCTCAAGTTTCTGGGCTCTGTTTTAAAGCTGGGCCACTCATCTTCAATATGCTTCCAAGCAGGAGTGTCTGCAGGAATTCTCCACATGCCATCATCCGATCGATGCGAGGAATGCCATGACATGAGCTCTGCTATGGATTTGCACTTGAACATGTGTTTGATGCGAGGAATTATAGGAAAGTGTCGCAAGACTTTACGAGGTACATCAAAACTCTTCACATCTGTTCTATACCTTGCTTCACCACAAGTGGGACACTGTCGAGCCTCCTTATGCGTCCCATGAAAGAGAATGCAATCATTGACGCATGCATGTATGAGATCATAATCCAATCCTCCAAGAGATGTCACATAGCGCCTCGCTTTGTCTCTTGAGGTGGGTAGTCTATTCCCCTTTGGAAGCATGTTTGATAATAGCCTGCATCCAATATCATCAATTAGCCCATAACCCTAAACCCTATACTGTAAACCAAAAACCACTAACTCAAATTTGCAAGTTACAATGCTTACTTCAATAATGCGTCAAGACTTGCATTGCTCCATCCATAAACTGTTTGTATATTGAGCAGTTCAAGTGAAGCACGTAAAATAGAGAATGTGCACCCTTCAAAAACCGGTGTCGATGAAGCGTTGTAGAGATGCTCTTGTTCCATATCATTGTCGTCCACACCTTTGCGATCATCCCTAAAAAGATTCCGCACCATGTCATCAAACACTTCCTCTTCCACAACTTCGTGGGGTGCAGGGCTATTGTCATCCCTTTCCCACTCATCTCCGACAACAGATCCCGAAGCTCCAGCATCATCTCGTCGACGCTTTGCATGCTCTCGCCGTGCGTATGGCACCATGTTAGGGTGTGGTACTGCATCCTGCTTCAATCACAGTATATATATTACAACGCGCTCCATTAATTTGCACACCATGAGTTATTTTAATACTTTCAATTCACATCTTCTCACCTCTAAACCTGTTTGAATCCATTCTCCATACATCGAGATGTGATTCAATGTAATTCGACGCGCTCGTACAATGCACCCTTGACATCGATTACACGTACACTTGATCCTTTGTGCCAGCCACACGTCACGATCCCGATGACGCATTGTCTCATCCTCACCAGAACTACTTGAAGAGGATGATGACATGCTATGTCCAAAATAACCAATACAGAAGTAGGATTAGTTTTTAGTGAAATCATACACATCCTATGCACAAAACAATGGATACACAAGAACAATCAGTTTTTAAAAAAAGTATAAACAGTCTCTGTGTTGCGTGTACAGGCGCGTCTACAATGTATTCTGCTGCGCTTTTACACGCGCTTTTACACGCGTGCTTTTCGCGTTTACCTACCGCGCGTGTCGCTTTCTTTCTTTCAAAAGCCCTCTTTCAAAACACTTCTTCTTCTTCTTTCTGCGTCGCTTTCTTTCTTTCAAAAGCCCTCTTTCAAAACACTTCTTCTTCTTCTTTCTTTGTCGCTACAGTACCTCTGCCTCCAGCTCTTCCAAACCCCCGAACCTGCCTCTTCCAACCAGCCTTCTCCCTCTTGGACTACCCAAAACAAGCAAAGGGTGCAGACAACACAGAAAGGGAGAGAGAAGCAAGAATCAACGAACTCACTTTTCAAAGACTTTTCAAAGAGGTTGGTTGTCGTTTGTTTGTTTTGCCAAATCTGTCGCTTTCTTTCTTTCCACCCGTGCTATGTGTACTTGAAAGCGATAGAGGATAGAATTCACACACATTGTATATGTGCTTAACTATTTATTTCTTGACAAACGACATCCATCAAGATAGAGGAAAGAGAGAAGAAGGAACCCTTCTGTATGTGTTTAGTCATTTCTCCCTTGATGGACAATGTCCGTCAAGATAGAGGAAAGAGTTTTTGTTTTTCATGAATTTCGTCACTAATTCGAAATGAACTTCTTCTTTTGGCTTATGATCTTCTACTAATTCGATGTTTGGTATTGTAAGAGATATGTTTATTTTCTAGAATGGTAGATATATGTTGTAGGTTATATATTGTAGGAGATATATTGAGGAGATATATTGTAGGAGATATGTTTATTTTTTATATGCATGTTTTGCTTGGTTCATTGAGGCGGAATTTCGACACTTTGCAGATTCTTCATGGATCCAGGCTCTTCCTCCGATCCGTGGGCATACGCCACTTGGATGATGGAGATGATAAACCATTTTGGGCGCCATCCTAATCCAGTGGAGCTGACAGAGTATATGTATGCCCATCCTCCTCCTAGACTCCCAGGTCACACCGCGCCCCCAAGTACACAAGCCTCTCCACTGCCGTCTATGCCTGCGAGTTCGGCGAGATGTACCCCTGCGCATACACGCTCACCGAGGAGACACACCCCTGCACGGACACACTCACGCACACCCTTCTCTGTACCATCACGTGAGGGCTCACGGCCACCATCACGTGCTCCCTCACAGCCACAGTCACGTACACAGTCACGTGCAGCCACCCCTAGTCATGGCCACTCCCGCAGTACAGATGAGAGCCGACGCCGCAATAGGGAGAGCGGGAGTGGAGGATTATGCGGCGGGTGTTTTGGTGGGGGGGGTAGTAGGGCACGCGGTGAGAGAGGGCATGGAGGGAGGCATGTACGAGGAGACAGTGAGGAGTCGGAGGAGGCGAGAGAGGTGGAGGGAGAGATTTTCTACGATGTTACAGATAGGGGCGGGGTAGTCATGGATGCGAGAGGGAAAGAGGTGATGGAGTATATGCGGGGGGTAGTTTCAAACATGTATAGAAACTGTTTTGTAAAATTTAAAGATCAGGATAGCCGGTTAGTTAGGGAGGTCCTAGATAGTGTACATAGTCGGTACCCCAATCCCCCACGAGCGACATTCTTGGATGTATGGGGAAGGACGCGAATAAGGGAGATCTTAAGTAATAAAAGATCTCACCTTAAGAAACTCGCGTACGATGATGGGGTGAATGTAGCTGCGGGTGGCTATCCTTGTGAGAAACCTGCCACTGCCCACAAACGCGAGTGGAAGGAGGCAAAGAAGCGCGCAGAGGGAGGCGTGAAGAGCAGGCAGCATGTGGAGGCACGACGGATCCAGATGGAGACCATTGGATCGTCGCATTTCGGATCTGGCGGCGTCGAGTCGTGGGAGGCAGAGTTCGTAAGTAACTTGCCTCTTTATTTGATTGTTTGCCAAATTCATTGATTCTATGATTGTTTTGATCTTACAAACTATCTTGATTATGTTACAGCGACGGGTTATGGGGAGGAGGCCCACAGCCCACGAGACTGGGTATGCTCGCCGCAATAGCAGACGTGACACATGGGCCATCTTCAGAAACGAGGGACGTATTACGAATGCACAGTTTGACGCGGCCATGAGACCATACGGTCGACAGGTACTTGAAAACTCTAAATGAATGATTTCGGTTTATTTAATTGCATATATATGTATACTTACATACGGTATATTTCTTGAACAGGCACAAGCTGCTGATGCTCCTGTCCCTGATGATCCAGCCGCCACTACTGATGTTCGTGCCACTGCTCCTGGTGGAGGCGAGCACCACTCATCGGAATATACCGATGCGAGCTCCTCTGATCATGGAGAGAGCACAGGGTCCTCATCATCCTCTGATTAGCTTTCAGAATACTGTAGGATGTGGTTGTACAAAAATTTTTTGTAACTGAAGCCATGGGCTTTTTTGCACCTAGCTCCCTATTTGACTTTGTATATATTTGTTCCTAATTAAAGCCATGGGCTATTTTGACATATGGACTCCCTTGTACACAAATGTATCATGTATTGACAATGTATTGAATCGTGAGTCTTGAGTCGTGTATTAAGTTTTAGATAGTAATATTGAATCGTGTATTCATAGAGAGTGAGTCTTGATTCGTGTCTTGAAATCTAAATCGCTCTTTTTTTATGGTGCAATGCACCAAAAAAAAATCCAGAGAGTGCCTTTGGGTGGCTGGATGCTGGAACAGCATCCAGGCACCCAAAAGCACTCTCTGGATTTTTTTTCCCCCTCTGTAATCGCGTGTATAAGCGTGTGTCATCTGTCAAAATCGCGTATATTTGCGCGGATAGTCTGTTAGATTCGCGTGTAAATTTGCAGCAAAACTGCGCAGAACGCGTGTATGGGGTCGTGTATTCGCGCGACTGGCTGTCACTGTACACGCGCTTTTACACGCATGTCTCTGGCCGCGATGATACACGCGTTATTACATGGGCCCGACACTTTTTTTCCCAAGTCATTTTGTGCGGCTAGGAGCGCGGGTATGAGCCCGATCCCTTGTAGTGCCCCCTCCCGGGCTTTTTAAACCTCCCCTTAAGGCCTTGTCCCCCCCCCCCCCTACCGGGTTTTTTTAAAACCCCCATAAGGCCTTGTATTCCCGCCCCCCTGGCAGTATAATCCCCTCCTAAGCCTTGTTCTGTTCCCCTCCGGATTTTAATCCCCCAAAAGTCCTTATTACCCCCCCCGAGTTTAAATTTTCCCCCCTAAGCCCCCTTGTTTTCCCTTCCAGTTTTAATTTCCCCCCCTAAGCCCCATCTCTTTTCCCTCCTCATAGCTCTTTAGATTTTTCAGGTCACAACCATACGCCCACCTTGTCCTTAGGCTACCTTGCATACTTCCATTCTCTTGCGTTAACCCCTTCACTCACTTTCAAATATTTTTGTGCAAGTGCTCTCGTAGTTGAGCTTTGTGTTCTTAATCTTATCAAACAAGCCAGTGTCCACACACTCCCATGTCCTTTTAAAAAAAAATCAAATTCATCATCATGGCTTTGTATGGTATCCCGTAAGGAAGAAATAGTCGTGAGATAAAAGATAGGGAGGGAAGTAGAGGGAGTAAAAAGAGGGAGTGAAGGAGGAAGAGTGGGAAAAAGGTAAAAGATAAGGAAGGAGAAGACGGTGGAATTCCAAGAAGAAAAGGGAAAAGGCTATCTTGCATTCGAACTACGATGCCGCCAAAGAAAATCCAAGGTGTAGCTGCGGGAGGGTCATCTCCCGGTATCCATATGTATATCTCACCTCAAAGCCAGGTTTTTCTTCTTGGTGTTAATTCGGTTTTAAGTCAATCATGCAAAGGAAAATTGTTAAGAAAAGATAGATTTGTTCGAGTTATTTTTAACGAAGGATTTAACTTATGAATGACAATGTATACAAATTAGCTTTCTTCAAATTGCATCAAGCATTATAAAATTATAGGCAAGATTAACCATTTACTATAGTAATATATTCCTAAAGTGTAGAAATTATATCTTGCATCATTAGTCTTATTCCTTTCGCAATGAATCATGGTAAAATGGCTAAATTCATGAAAGTTTCTTTCGATGCTCAAATTATTAGGGAGTTATCTTTGCTAGTTGCACATCTTAGCAAGGCAATTGTTGTTATTTGGCATGAGTTCATCTTTAAAGAAAACGGAAGTTAAATGTTAGGAATTAACAAGTATAAAAATTAGATATACGAACTCATTTGGAAAGAAAATGTAATAGAGAATTGCTGGATGACACTCTATTAACACTTTCCCCTTGCTATTTGAGGACTTGGGACTAATAAAGTGTGTATACACCAATTTCTCAGCTAGGCCTTTGTCCCAAGAAGTATCGTCGCTCTTTGTATCATCTTGGCATTATGCTATATGCCAAATTAAGCTATATTGATTGGGAAAGTTAATTGTCACAAGGATAGTAAAACCGTGACAAGACGAGTAAGATTACTTTCTAAAAGCTAATCGAACCAATCTTTCCAAAAGCTAACCGAACCAATCTAAACATAGAAACATTAATACCCTAAACACTTGACTACTTTCCTTACCGTAAGGACAATAATTTCATAAAGATAAGAAACTAGGAAACCCTAGGCCTGACATACGTCAGCTTAAGGAATCTACACAGATTATTCCATCGCAGGACTTGCGCAACATGTATGAAATCATTTTGTGATTGATTCACAAGGAGAAAAGGGGAAAACCCTCATCAAGGACGGCAGATCCTTATGCAAGCTATCTTGCAAAAAGACGTATTTTTGGGTATCCTTCTAAATAAGGAAAGTTGTAAACCAGAAACTAGCATATCTAAGGTACCTTAGGGTTCACCAAGTTGGGTATACCCTACACCCAAATATAAGGGATCTTGCCAAGTTACAAGACATCTTGAGAACGACTGCTGATACACTCAAAAAGGAAAGAACACTTCCTTAGCAGTTTGCCATATAACTGGGTTGGTTAATGGAAATGTTTGTGCTTGCTAGAGATTTTAGGGCTCTGTTTGAATTATGAATTACAAATTAAATAAGTACCTATACTTTAGGTTAAAAGCCTGAAGGGAGAGGCAGCTTCAGTTAACCCCGACTGCCTGCCTGACCCTAACCAAGGGGGTTGTTTGACCGTGTCGGGAACGTGGACCGAACCCGCCGCGCGAGGTCTCTCCGTTGAGTTCTACTTGGAGCAGGAGGACGCTTGGATGCTAGGGGGGGCTCTGGCCGTAAATCCCTCGCCTTCCGAGTCCTGCACAAGAGGCTAACGTGACTCGGGATTGGATCTCGAGGCCCACATACTAGTTGACGGCGGCGGGCGAAAGCTTGGAATAGTGATCCCTGGAGATTACTTGTTAGCCTTCGGGCAGATTATGGAAAAGCCTACGGGCGGAACTCCTTGTATTTCAAAGATAAAATGATGAAATGTTAAAAGAACTTGCTTGATGTTGTTTTTCTATGTCACGTGATAAGATTACGTGAAGGAACCAGTGCTTAACAAGGTTAATTAAAGAAGCTTATTGTTATATGTCAAATTAATGTGTTAGATAATTACATAACTAAAACAAACCAAGGAAAGTGCGGAGGATGGGCCATGGGTCCGTCCTACGGTTGGGTGGTCCCGGTTAGCCGGGAACTTTTCTCAAAAATCTCGAAGAACAGCGGAATGATCATCATCATCAAAAAGGAATAACGAGAACTATGACCTCGAGTTACGTCTTACCCGATCTACGCTGTTTTAGGGGAACGAAATGGGACTATGCCTTATGGCAGAGAGGTTGAGCTTTGCATCCCTCTCGTTTCCCATTCTCCTTGAACCAAGTGCAGCGTGAATCCGCTTCAGACCTGGCGTTTCTGCGTAAAGTAGTTCGCTCGGGTCTGACGTAGTTGCTGTTAGCCAATGACCCATTAGGAAAACCCTAATTCCAGTCGATCCTAAGTGGGAACGGCCAGGATACTTCCGCTACGTGGCAGACGCGGGAAGAACTAGATCGCAAAACCCGTAACATTCCATGGGAGTGCCGAGCGGAGCTTTCTAGACATCCTTTCCGATGGACTGCTAAGATGTGTCCTGGATGATACTAGGAAACACGTTACAGTTGGTATCAGAGTGGACCAACAACGGAATGGTTTCTATGAATTCTCAATAAAATGAAATAAAGAAATTATTGATGTCCAAACATTTCCTCATCTTCAAATGTTGTCTTGCAGAACTATGAAGCGTGAAACAAGTTTTTGGTGTTTCGGGTCATGTTTATGACTGCAATGCATTCTCCGCTTATTAGACAAAGAATTGGGATGATGAACATCCTGGAGCAGATTTATAATCCATCACCCTTATACATAGAACGAAGATGGACGGGGTCTTCAAGAAACCAGTTCGCTTATCTACAGACCAACTTAAAGAGGATCAAGTGGTTGGAAGACTTGAAAGTCGTGAAGCTATTCATTTTTGTGGAAGCTCACGTAAATTCGACTTTACATATCCAAGGTCGGAGGGTTGAAATGAACTCATATGTATATGAGGAAGTAACTCGTGTAATCCCAGCCGACAGGATTAAAATGTTGGGCCACCATGAGAAGTATGGATTCCAACGAAAAGGGTATCCCGAACTTCCAATGAATTATCGATTTCTAAAGATCCATGACCCAAAACCCTACTATTACACAATTCCTGTAGACAAATGCAATACAACGTTGTTCTCCCCAAACTGAATGTAATGATTGAATTATCATCACACAAGACGTGGTATAAGGCTACGCCCATGTAAATATAAATAAGGACTTCTTTTATCAATATCTGGCTGTGCATCAGAGTTGTTAAAAAAGTTAAGTAGCTTCACGATTTACGAGATAGCTGAACTAAAGATAAGCTAACGTCAATTATCATATAATAACGTTAAGAAAACTTTTATCCACGCACAACCCCAGGTACAGGTTCCAAATTCGCCCCCTACATCAAGTACTGCTGTGACCCAGGAGAAGAAGTTCCTCCTCAAGCAGATAAAGCCACCCAAGTTTGACGGGAGAGGCAGATTCGTTCAGTCTGATGCTGAAATTTGGATTGAATCTATGGAGGATTACTTTGAAGCAGCTGGTACTGCACCTACCAATCAGGCCATGCTCGCCAAGTTAAAACTCGCCGGCGAAGCTAGACTATGGTGGAAACAATGATGCAGGGATCAAGGGACTTCAGAGGGGTCCGTTACCTGGGAGAAGTTAAAGAAAGCCGTGCAGGGGAGATATTTGCCACCTGCATATCGTACACAGAAAATGAATGAGTTCTACGAGCTAAAACAGCTAGGACTCACCCTTGACGCATACTACTCTAAATTTGTCTCACTCTTAAAGTATGCGCCACAAATGGACATGACGCAGCAGGTGTCCAAATTTTGCGTGGGCTTAAATCCACCCGTAAATACCCGTCTCGAATCTATGCGTTCGTCAGATCTTCAGGATGCACTCATTCGAGCAGCGCCTATAATTCAGGAGGTGCAAGCTAGACCAAGGGGTAATAAAACTTGGTCCTATAGTGACCCGAACAGAGAAGCATTCAGACCTCAAGTGAAGAGAGTTCAAGTTCACAATCAAGGACAAAGGAAGACAACAAGGACAAATAACGTCAACAACTTTGTTCCTACTCAAAGTAATGGCCGAGACCTCCGATGTTTCCACTGCAATGAACTTGGTCACTTCAAGAGGCAATGTCCCAAGCTCAGCGGGGGACATCGTCAAACACCTTTCCAAGGTGCAGGCCGCGGTCAAGGAGCCGCCACCCGTGGAAGAGGAAGAAGTGCCTGCATTACCAATAGGCAAAGATGCAAAGCAGAAGAAGAGGAAGATCCGACTATGGAAGCAGAATTCGAAAGAGCGACAGTCCATGCCGCTTTACACAAGAAAGGGCTGAATCGCCAGTTCTCGGTGATTCAAACACCGTCGGACTATCAAGGTAAAGGTTTCAAAACCTTGATTAATTGTGACAGTACACATTCCTTTATCTCACCAGCATGTGCAAAAAGATTAGGAATAGCCACAGTAGAAGCACCTACCCTGCTTGTGGAATTGGCAAACGGTCGTGAGGTAACTTGTACCAAGCAAACTGCTAAGGAAGAATTCTTTCTGGGAGGAAAGAAAACCTCAGTCAAATTCAGAGTCATGAATTAAGGTATCCATGAGTGTCTACTCGGGATGGATTGGCTTAAGCCTAATGACGCCCACATCCACTGTGGAAAGGGTCAAGTTTCCTTTCGAAACTCTGAAAGGGAGTTTGTCACAACTCAAGGTGAGGCAAGAGTGCCAAGAATCCAATTAGCCAAAGTATCTCGGATCATAAAAGGAGTCAGAAAAGGATTACCCGTTTACCTGATCAAACTCAACAAGTTAGATCAAAAGCAAGAGTCTCATGAAGGACCTTCTTGGCTAAAGGAATACGCTGACGTATTCCCTGAGGAATTGATTGAACTTCCACCTCCAAGAGAAGTTGATCATGAAATTAGGCTAGTGCCTGGAGCTGCATCAATTGCGAAGAGGCCTTATAGAATGTCCATACCTGAAGCAATTGAGTTGAAGGAACAACTCAAGAAACTATTGGATCAGGGTTACATCCGGCCTAGCAACTCACCATGGGGAGCTCCAGTACTATTCCAGAAAAAGAAAGATGGGACACTTCGACTATGTATTGATTACCGAGGGTTGAATCAATCAACAGTCAAGAACAAGTATCCTATTCCTAGAATAGATGAGCTTCTTGACCGTCTTCAAGGTTCAAAGATCTTCTCCAAGATTGATCTCACGTCAGGTTACTATCAAATAAGGATCAAGGAAGAAGATATTCCAAAAACGGCCTTCAATACAAGATATGGGCACTTTGAGTTCTTGGTTATGTAATTCGGGCTTACAAATGCACCTGCCACCTTCAATAGATTAATGCAAGATAATTTTTAGACCATATCTTGATGATTTCGTGCTTGTCTTCTTCGATGACACTTTAGTCTATTCTAAACAGGAAGAAGATCATGAACCTCAACTTCGGATTGTCCTTGAGACAATGAGGTCTCATAAGCTGTATGCAAAAATGAAGAAGTGTGCATTCTTCAAGCGTCAAATTGAATATCTGGGATTCATAGTATCATCAGAGGGAATATCAGTAGACCTAGCCAAAGTCAGAGATGTGCTTGAATGGCCAATACAAGTATCCGTCAAAGAAATACGTAGCTTTCTTGGCTTGACAGGATGGTATAGGGTCTTTATCAAAAACTATGCTTCGATTGCAGCACCTCTTACAGACTTACTAAAGAAGCAGACTTCTATTATATGGTCAACTCCCGAACAAAATAGCTTCGACAAATTGAAGCAAAGCTTGGTATCAGCACCTATTATAAAACTTCCTGACCTCAATAAAGAGTTCGAGGTAGTAATTGATGCCACCATTCTTGCCTTGGGGTGTGTACTTATGCAGGAAAGTCATCCAGTAGCATACTCTTCAAGGAAATTGAAGAGTCATGAAAAGAATTATGCCACGCATGATCTGGAATTATTAGCTGTCATCCATGTTCTAAATCTTTGGAGACACTATCTGTTGGGTAACAAGTTTACTCTAGTAACCAATCATAAAAGTCTCAAATGGATTTTTACCCAGAACGAGCTCAACATGAGGCAACGTCGGTGGATCGAAGTATTGGAGGAATATGATTTTGAAATCAAGTACCGACCAGGGAAAGCGAATGTAGTTGCCGATGCACTCAGTCGCAAGGCATTCCTAAATTCCCTAATCTTGCAGAATCCATCAACGGCCAGATCTCTGGCTACAAAGGTATCTATGCCAAACAACCCTATACTTGAACTAGCTAGAGAGGAAGCATGCCATGATTTGGCCTACCAAACAATGATAAAAGAAATATCTACCAAGGAGCAGAATCTAAAGTTACAAGCTAAGTATCAGGATTTTTCCATTGATAATGGACTTGTCTACTACAGAACAAGGCTATGTATACCAACAAGCCAGTCACTTAAGCAGAAGATATTATGGGAAGCTCATGATTCTCCTTTCACAGGACATCCTCGCTATGCAAAAACTCTTAATGCAGTTAGGAAGAGCTACCATTGGGAGAGGCTCAAAGGTGATGTTCTCAAGTATGTCACTGAATGTTTGTCTTGCCAACGTATCAAGGCCGAACATGTCATGATGCCAGGGAAACTGCAACCGCTTGACATTCCCCAAATGAAATGGGAGTTCATCAGTATGGATTTTGTTGTGGGCTTACCCCAAGTCCAAGGAGGATACAATTCCATTATGGTTGTGGTTGACATGCTTACCAAGATAGCACACCTGATTCCAGTAAATAAAAACTATAAAGCCTCTGACATTGCAAGATTGTTTATCAAGGAGATATTCAAGCTACATGGGTTACCTAAAAGAATCATTAGTGATCGAGATTCTCTCTTCACATCACACTTCTGGAGAGCTATCTTTGAAGCTATTGGGACTCAAATCTGTTTTAGCACCGCCTACCATCCCCAAACGGATGGACAAACAGAGCGAGTGAATCAAATCGTTGAGGATATGCTTAGGGCATACTGCAGCCGAAGAGGTGGATTCAATACTTGCCATTAGTTGAATTTGCCTACAATGCTTCTTACCAGCAGAGCATTCAAATGACCCCTTTCCAGGCATTGTATGGTCATGATTGTCGAAGTCCCCTAAACTTTTCTGATCCAACCCTAAGAGTTGAAGCTTCAAGATAAATGTTGGAGGACATGGATGATCAAGTAAGGTCAATAGGACAAGACATACAAGCAGCCAAGGATAGACAAAAGGCTTATGCAGATTTGAAACGTCAAGAAAGAGTCTTCAAAGAAGGAGACATGGTCTTCATTCGAGTACGCCCTAAAAAGAGTTCTCTATCCCTAGGAGAATGCAGGAAGCTAAGTCCAAGGTATTGTGGGCCGTATAAAATCCTCAAATGCCTAGGACCCAATGCTTATAGATTGCAACTCCCTGAGAACCTAAAGGTTCACTATGTATTCCATATCAGCCTATTGAAAAAATATGTACCCAATCCTAATCATGTACTTAATGACCAACAAATTGTAATGCCTAGTCAAGGAGTCCTTGAACTAAGGCCAGAAAGGATCTTAGATGTTAGGGAAAGACAGTTAAGATCTAGAACCTTGAAAGAATGCCTTGTCCAGTGGAAAGATTATCCCAAAGAGGATGCCACTTGGGTAGATGAAGGCACTCTCAACCATCAATATCCCCAGTTTATCTCGAGATGAGGACATCTCGATTCCTCCAAGGGGGAGAGAATGTAAAATTCCGCGTGGGGAAAAATATAAATCGGACTTTTGTTTTATTTTTTAAAATTTCCCCCCCTTATCCCTCCAGCGGGACGGACGAGCTAGAGGGGGAAGGGAAATAGAAGGAGTTGTAAGCTCCTTGGTGGAGCCTGTGGAGGGAGGGAGGACATGCGTGTCGACACGCAGGAGGAGAAGATCCCCCTCCCTCCACTATTTAAACGAGGGGAGGGGAGGGGCCGCTGGATAGAGGAGGCTGGGCCGTGCCGCCATAACACCAAGTCGAGGAGGAGACGAGTTGCCATCATCTCCCTCCACCACATCGCCATTCTTCAACCCCAGTCCGTCGTGAGGAGCCGTGGGCTGCTGTGCCAGTCAGCAGCCGCCTCCCAGCACGTCGCTTGCTTTCGTAGGCCCTGCCACCTAGCCATCACGCCGTCAGTCCTATTTTCCCCCACGTGGCCTTTCAGAAAGCCTTGGAAGGTTCCAAGGTGGGCCTCCTAAGCCCCTTATTCTCCCCCCCTCCCAAGGTTTTAAATCCCCCTCTAAGCCCCTTATTCTCCCCCCCCCCCTCCAGGGGTTTTAAATTCCCCCCCCCTAAGCCCTTGTTTTCCCCCCCCTCCCGGGATTTTAAACCTCCCCTTAAGGCCTTGTCCCCCCCCCCCTACTGGGTTTTTTTAAAACCCCCATAAGGCCTTGTTTCCCCCCCCCCCCCTCCCGGTATAATCCCCTCCTAAGCCTTGTTCTGTTCCCCTCCGAATTTTAATCCCCCAAAAGTCCTTATTACCCCCCCCCCCCCCCCCCCCCGGGATTTTCCCCCCTAAGCCCCCTTGTTTCCCCTTCCGGTTTTAATTTCCCCCCCCAAGCCCTTGCTCTTTTCCCTCCTCATAGCTCTTTAGATTTTTCAGGTCACAACCATAGGCCTACCTTGTCCTTAGGCTACCTTACAGACTTCCATTCTCTTGCGTTAACCCCTTCACTCACTTTCAAATCTTCTTGTGCAAGTGCTCTCGTAGTTGAGCTTTGTGTTCTTAATCTTATCAAACAAGCCGGTGTCCACACGCTCCCATGCCCTTTTTAAAAAAAAATCAAATTCATCATCATGGCTTCGTATGGTATCCCGTAAGGAAGAAATAGCCGTGAGAGAAAAGATAGGGAGGGAAGTAGAGGGAGTAAAAAGAGGGAGTGAAGGAGGAAGAGTGGGAAAAAGGTAAAAGATAAGGAAGGAGAAGACGATGGAATTCCAAGAAGAAAAGGGAAAAGGCTATCTCGCATTCGAACTACGATGCCGCCAAAGAAATCCAAGGTGTAGCTGTGGGAGGGTCATCTCTCGGTATCCATGTGGATATCTCACCTCAAAGCCAGGTTTTTATTCTTGGTGTTAATTCGGTTTTAAGTCAATCATGCAAAGGAAAATTGTTAAGAAAAGATATATTTGTTCGAGTTATTTTTAACGAAGGATTTAGCTTATGAATGTCAATGTATACAAATTAGCTTTCTTCAAATTGCATCAAGCATTATAAAATTATAAGCAAGATTAACCATTTACTATAGTAATATATTCCTAAAGTGTAGAAATTATATCTTGCACCATTAGTATTATTTCTTTCGCAACGAATCATGGTAAAATGGCTAAATTCATGAAAGGTTTCTTTCGATGCTCAAATTATAAGGGAGTTATCTTTGCTAGTTGCACATCTTAGCAAAGCAACTGCTGTTATTTGGCATGAGTTCATCTTTAAAGAAAACGGAAGTTAAATGTTAGGAATTAACAAGTATAAAAATTAGATATACGAACTCATTTGGAAAGAAAATGTAATAGGGAATTGCTGGATGACACTCTATTAACACTTTCCCCCTGCTATTTGAGGACTTGGGACTAATAAAGTGTGTATACACTAATTTCTTAGCTAGGCCTTTGTCCCAAGAAGTATCGTCGCTCTTTGTATCATCTTGGCATTATGCTATATGCCAAATTAAACTATATTGATTGGGAAAGTTAATTGTCACAAGGATAGTAAAAACGTGACAAGACGAGTAAGATTACTTTCTAAAAGCTAACCGAACCAATCTTTCCAAAAGCTAACCGAACCAATCTAAACATAGAAACATTCATACCCTAAACACTTGACTACTTTCCTTACCGTAAGGACAATAATTTCATAAAGATAAGAAACTAGGAAACCCTAGGCCTGACATACGTCAGCTTAAGGAATCTAAACAGATTATTCCATCGCAGGACTTGCGCAACATGTATGAAATCATTTTGTGATTGATTCACAAGGAGAAAAGGGGAAAACCCTCATCAAGGACGGCAGATCCTTACGCAAGCTATCTTGCAAAAAGACGTATTTTTGGGTATCCTTCTAAATAAGGGAAGTTAGAAACCAGAAACTAGCATATCTAAGGTACCTTAGGGTTAACCAAGTTGGGTATACCCTACACCCAAATATAAGGGATCTTGCCAAGTTACAAGACATCTTGAGAACGACTGCTGATACACTCAAAAAGGAAAGAACACTTCCTTAGCAGTTTGCCATATAACTGGGTTGGTTAATGGAAATATTTGTGCTTGCTAGAGATTTTAGGGCTCTGTTTGAATTATGAATTACAAATTAAATAAGTACCTATACTTTAGGTTAAAAGCCTGAAGGGAGAGGCAGCTTCAGTTAACCCCGACTGCCTGCCTGACCCTAACCAAGGGGGTTGTTTGACCGTGTCGGGAACGTGGACCGAACCCGCCGCGCGAGGTCTCTCTGCTGAGTTCTACTTGGAGCAGGAGGACGCTTGGGTGCTAGGGGGGGCTCTGGCCGTAAATCCCTCGCCTTCCGAGTCCTGCACAAGAGGCTAACGTGACTCGGGATTGGATCTCGAGGCCCACATACTAGTTGACGGTGGCGGGCGAAAGCTTGGAATAGTGATCCCTGGAGATTACTTGTTAGCCTTCGGGCAGATTATGGAAA
The DNA here is from genome assembly GCF_053477565.2 of Lygodium microphyllum. Lineage (NCBI taxonomy): Eukaryota > Viridiplantae > Streptophyta > Polypodiopsida > Schizaeales > Lygodiaceae > Lygodium > Lygodium microphyllum. The sequence goes on from NC_141143.1 coordinate 42,801,133, forward strand.
AGCCTACGGGCGGAACTCCTTGTATTTCAAAGATAAAATGATGAAATGTTAAAAGAACTTGCTTGATGTTGTTTTTCTATGTCACGTGATAAGATTACGTGAAGGAACCAGTGCTTAACAAGGTTAATTAAAGAAGCTTATTGTTATATGTCAAATTAATGTGTTAGATAATTACATAACTAAAACAAACCAAGGAAAGTGCGGAGGATGGGCCATGGGTCCGTCCTACGGTTGGGTGGTCCCGGTTAGCCGGGAACTTTTCTCAAAAATCTCGAAGAACAGCGGAATGATAATCATCATCAAAAAGGAATAACGAGAACGATGACCTCGAGTTACGTCTTACCCGATCTACGCTGTTTTAGGGGAACGAAATGGGACTATGCCTTATGGCAGAGAGGTTGAGCTTTGCATCCCTCTCGTTTCCCATTCTCCTTGAACCAAGTGCAGCGTGAATCCGCTTCAGACCTGGCGTTTCTGCGTAAAGTAGTTCGCTCGGGTCTGACGTAGTTGCTGTTAGCCAATGACCCATTAGGAAAACCCTAATTCCAGTCGATCCTAAGTGGGAACGGCCAGGATACTTCCGCTACGTGGCAGACACGGGAAGAACTAGATCGCAAAACCCGTAACATTCCATGGGAGTGCCGAGCGGAGCTTTCTAGACATCCTTTCCGATGGACTGCTAAGACGTGTCCTGGATGATACTAGGGGACATGTTACAAGAATGCACGAGACCAAGTCTAGAAGGAAGACATTGTCGTGACGCTGCACATGTAGCACTCTACAAACGTGAGGGTGGAGTTTTCTGCCAAGGTTTTGGACTCTTTAGTCAGTGTCATTATGAGTTTTTTCTTTGTTGTGTGTGTTTTTTTTGCATGACACACAAGTTCATGGATTGTGGTGAGCCATCATGCATCAAGGAAGGAATGAATAGATTGAACAACAAGAAGTGGTTCAACGCCATGTTGTTAGAAATGGAATCATTTAATAAGAATGGTACTTGAAACTTAGTGCAACTGCCTAAAGGGTAGAAAACTCTTCCATGCAAGTGGGTTTGCAAAATGAAGGTCACTTCTGGCTCTTCACTAAAGTACAAAGTATGGTTAGTTGCAAAGGGGTACAAGCAAGGATATGAATTGACTTTGACAAGATCTTCTCTCTCGTAGTCAAGATGACTACTCTTAAAAGAATTTTGGGCTTGGTTGTAGTTGAAAAAATGGATCTCATACAGATGAAGGTAAAGACTTCATTCTTACATGGTGATATGCATGAGGACTGAGAGGTATTACGAGATACCTCAAGGGCAAAAAGGATTTGTGCATCTGCTTTGGTAAGTAGAAGACATCTGTCATTGGCTTTACGGATGCAGACTATGCTAGACATGCAGACTGCAGGAAGTCCACTACATGGTATGTGTTTAGCTTCACAGGGGGATTTGTCTGTTGGATATCTAGGTTGGTAGAAGTGTGTTGCAATGTCTAGTATGGAGGCAGAGTATGTGGCTGCCATTGAGGCATGCAAAGAAGCCTTATGGCTATTAGGTTTGGTTGTTGAGCTTGGGATTACTGAGGTTCATGTTCTCTACTGTCATAGTTAGAGTGCTATCATGTTAGCACGGAACCCTATCTTTCATGCAAAGAAAAAACACATATAGGTGAAGTATCATTTCATCAGAGAGATACTTGACAGCAAGAGCATTGAGCTGGTCAAGGTGCACATTGATGATAACCTTGCACACCTTCTCACGAAAGGTCTTCCATCAGAGAGGTTTGCCCATTGCCGACAAATGATGGATATTGGATAGGTATAGTCTCTTCAATTTTGTACATACTTAGACTTAGCTAATTCTTTTCCTCTACCTCTGGGCACATTGCCTTTAGGGGGGATGTTGTTTAGGATAAAGGGCAGTGCCCATGTTCGCCTGTAAGGGCCAGGTTGTACATAGTACATATACAAATCTAAAATCATTATTGAGGTACACTCTTCAATACCACAAATTGTGTGTCTCTATCTCTTCTCTCTCTCAACCTGCATTTCTACATAGAAACTCCATTGCAGCTAACTCAACATTTTTTAGTGTGGCTAGAGGTTGTGGTCACACTATTCACATGGGGTGACCAGCTATTTTGTGGTGATTAGCATTTCCTCAGGTAATTTATCACCTAATGTACTTCTCTCAAGAGATTGAATGAAACGTTAATTGGGAAAAATTAGGTAGGGCTAAGCATTGACTTACCTAGGGTTAGGTCTTAAAATCTTGATAAAAAATTTTCTTAGGGGAAAGGTGTGGTGGTTATGCTGCCAGAACTCTGTCTCAAGGGGTTCACTATATATATATTCTCTATATAACGTGCATTCATGGCCTATTTATAAATATCCCAGCCTATGAATTTTTCTTGAATAAAACACAACCCTTTTCTATTCAATCTGTAAGTAATCCCTTTATATGACACCCTTCTGTATGTAAAAAATGTATAAAAATGGTGTTTTAAAAACCCCTTATTTTGAACTCATGTTATATATACATATATTCACGAGTGACCCCCCCCCCCCCCCCCCCCCCGAGAACTCTGTTAAGATTCCCTAAATCCTAACTAGTTACTGGAAAAAAGTGTTGTACTCCATGAACCAAGGGTAACTATGATCGCTCCAGTTGGACGAGAAGCCCTTGTGGGACACCTCCGATGGAAATAGCTGATGTATTGAGAACTCAGTTGTCAAATTAGGACCCCGAGCTTGCATGTTGATTCTCGTGGGGAGAACCTATAGTTTTAGTTATGAGGTGGGATTTAGGAAACCTAGACGATAGACCCGTACATTCTCACGAGTGTCGGGTGAAGTCATTTAGGATAGTTCCCAGATGGACTACTAAGGCGTGCTTCCAGGGAATTGTTACGCAGGCACGTGACAGTCCTTCAAAGACACGAGAGCTTGAAGATTAATGCTTACCTTGCATAGCGTGTTTGCTATATTGAGCATTGTATTTATTCATTCATCTTCAATGTTCATTATCTTTGGGTTACCCTAACCCAATCGAGATCTTGTTTTAGTATATTATATTATGCAATTGTATTCTCTCCTATGGTCATATTTACTGTGCCACATGTACCATGGAACTTGAGGCCTATTCTAGTGCCTAAAGCTTACTTGCCAAAGCTGATGGATTTTCTAAATGAAAAGATTTGCATGAAGATCTTGGAGCCTTCTTCAACCTTGCACTCAAATCGTTGGTTTACTGTGTCCAAAAATAATGGGGCTTTGAGATTTATTCAAGACATGCAATCGGTCAATGAAGTAACCATAAGAAATGTGGGTGCAGGTCCTGTGGTTGATGAATTTGCAGTGCAGGTAGAGCGATCTATTCTCTGGGTGATCTTTACTCGGGGTATGATTAATTTTAGCTTGCAATTGCCACATGTACCATGGAACTTGAGGCCTATTCTAGTGCCTAAAGCTTACTTGCCAAAGCTGATGGATTTTCTAAATGAAAATATTTGCATGAAGATCTTGGAGCCTTCTTCAACCTTGCACTCAAATCGTTGGTTTACTGTGTCCAAAAATAATGGGGCTTTGAGATTTATTCAAGACATGCAATCGGTCAATGAAGTAACCATAAGAAATGTGGGTGCAGGTCCTGTGGTTGATGAATTTGCAGTGCAGGTAGAGCGATCTATTCTCTGGGTGATCTTTACTCGGGGTATGATTAATTTTAGCTTGCAATTGAAAGCAGGGATATCACAACCATGAAGACTCCTTTGGGGTTAGTATGAATGTGTACTCTCCCACAGGGTGCAAAAAACTCACTGGCACACATGACAAATGCTATGAATAGGGTTCTCAGGGATTTTATACCACAATTGACTACACCCTTCTTGGATGATGTTCCAATCAAAGGGTGTGCAGTGGATGAAAATAATGAAGAGATGGATGCTCATGGATGCAGACAGTTTGCTGTAGATCATATTTTGGATTGTGAGAGGATTTTGACACGTCTAGAAGAGGTGCATTTAACTCTTTCTTGACAAAATTCTGTCTTTGGAGTTGAAGAGGTTTTGATTGTTGGGCATATGTGTGGGCCTTATGGGCGAAGCCCATCACCAAAAAAAATAGATGGGATTGATAGAATGCAAGATGTATGCACGAATGTATAAGAGGTGTGTAGATTCTTGGGTGCATGTGTGTTCTATTTGATATGGATTCCTCACTTTGCAAATGTAGTCGATGTTCTTTATCAGCTTTTAAGGAAAGGTCAGAAATTTGATTGGGAAAGGAAGCATCAGAAAGCAATGAAGAAATTGAAGCAACTCTTAAAATATGCTCCTACGTTGAGAAAGGCTGACTATTCACATGGAAAGCCTATCATTATTACTGTTGATACAAGCACAATCGGGATTGAATGGGCAATTGGGCAAGATGATGAGGAAGGGGAAAGGTATGCAATACGCTTTGGTGCAAAAGTATTGACTGAACGACAAAGAAGATATCCACAGGTTAAAAGAGAATTATGGGGAATTGTGACAACCCTTAAATGTGATAAGGAGTATTTTATGGGTGCTCATGTAGTCATTGAGACATGGAGATTTTCTCTACAATGGCCTCATTATCTTTGCTACCCATTTCTTGTTGAAGGCAGAAGTTGAGAGTGAATTCATAGGGAAGAGGAGGAAATCATTCCAGTGAGTGGCATCATATCAATGAATAATTTCTCATCACAAAATTTGTCTCGAACTCTTCATATATATTTTTATCATATCCTTTAACTTCCCTTGACCAATAGTCTTTTGAACACATGTATCTTGACCATACTTTTAATCAATGACACTACAAGATATAGGCCTTATACCGACATTAAAAGTGAAGAAAATGTAAATAACAAAATTTGCCCCCTTCGTCGCAAAAAGTGTTATTATTGGTGATGCCATAGAACAGTCGGTATCAGCGTCGATATCAGCGTTGCACGTTGATACCGATGCCAATAACGACACTGATACCAACGCTCTGCGATGCTAGTAACAACGCCAATAACAACGCGAGGAGTAAATTTGCAACGCTAATAGCGACGGTAATAGGGGAAAAATTTTTGTGGCAGCACATATAGCACCGTGTGCTTTATTTGGGCCATACAAAATAGTTTTTGCACTGTGTACAATACTCATATAAACAAAAACAAAGTATACTGAAATCATAACGCTCATACATGAAATAAATACATGATCACATAAGGAAAGCAACTGGTACAATCATGACAAGATATTACTACTATATAGAAAATGTCTACACAAATCATGCGACCAAAAAAGAAAGGTGTGTGAACTCCAGGGATCCAAGGGCGAGCTACATATCCTCGCCATCTAAAAGCTCGTCCCGCTGCAAAGGAGCATCGAACGGCGGACTCTGCAAAAAAAAAAGAACAACATATCAGTCCACCATACAATAATGCGTTCTAATTAAACATGGTAACTACGGACAAGAAAGATGAGTGACTTACAGGGCCGTCATATCTATACAATCGGTCGATCAATGCAATGAGACTGTACCTCTCTGCATATCGAGTCTCAAGGCCGGTCGGATCGCGATTTGTAATGGAGTGCTGCAAAGAAAACAAAATACTAACTGTTAAACACTACAACAAAAAGGCCTCTTAGACGTACTTTTAGACGTGATTTTTGAATTGAGAGAAAATCTTACGAGCACGTCTACCAGCCCATCTATTTGCGCATTTACCATTTCGCGTCTACAGTTGCATGTACGAGGAAATTTACACGCAAAAATAGACGCGCGGTAGATGCGCACACATGAATACAAGTGCATAGGAAAATAAAAATTGTTATTTATTTAATTTCTTTTGTGCGTCTACATGGAAAATTAGATAGGCATATAGACGCGTTAATAGATGCGCTTTTACACGTGCTAATAGACGCGAACGTAAAACCAAAAATCTCATTTTTTTAAAAAGATGTTTAATTTCTTTTTTTAAATTTGAATTATATAGTGCATGTATGAGTGCGTGTACTCTGCATTTTAGATGCGAGTATAGATGCGTGTTTTTTGCAATTTAGACACGCAAATAGACGTGAAGAAGGGAACTGGAAAAAAAAAACCAGAGAGCATGTGATTGCAAATGCTCTCTGGTTTATTTTTTCCCCTCCCATACATCAAATTGTGCATTTGAAAAAAACACAATGGATCTGAAGGCACGAGAATTGAAAACAAAAATCCATGTATTCATTATAGATAAACGCATTTACATGGGGAGTTTAAGTACTTGCAACCTAAAGTGTAGCCGCAAGCAGTAGGCTCAAAGATGGATAATAGATATACAAGGAAACAAGGCCATAGAGGAGGTATGGTGCTCCTCTACGAATCTGAAGAAGAAACATCTTCACTAGCACCACCATGGCTACTAGTGTCGCTATCCCCCTCCTCGCTATGCTCCACATCAGGGTTCGCCTACACACACAAAAGATCAAGGTTGCTTACGTACAATTGCAAATAAAAGTTATAATTAGCTATAATTAATAGGAAAGTAAGAAAAACATACTTTCTCTAGCTGTCAAATCCTCATAGCCCAGTTGTGATGCTCCTCAGTGATGAGACTCTCCTCATAGAAGTGAAGCCATGTGGCTGCGCGGTTATGGCCTTGATGGTAACCTACCTCTCTAGGAATAGATATCCTACCAACGATAGTAGTCTGCAAAACAATTATGATATATACAAACAATTATGAGACACAATGTATAAGAACAAATTATATAAAGAATTGAAAGAAATATAAATTTTAAAAAACTAAAAATCAAAATATACTTACAAACTCTACCTCCCATGACTCTCTGCCGCGCTGCGATCCGTAATGCGACGATCCCATGGTTTCCATTTGGATGCGTCGCATCTCTGCGTGCTGGCGACTCTTCATTTTCTCTGCTGCTTTCTTCGTGGCTTTCTTCCACTCTATGCGGTGGCACATAGGTGGTTGGCTATATGCTCCACCCCCCTCTTTCTGTCTCTGCAGCGACTCCTTGGCGCGTGTCATGAGATGGGATCTTTTGTTGTGAAGCAAATCCCTCACTTTTGTGCATCCCCAATCATTCGAGAATCGCTGACCCTTAGGATTTGGGTACCTTCTATGGAGTACCCTCAATACCTCCTGCCACAAGCCACTTTTCTGATTCTTGAAGTAAATGAAACAATCTTTTTACGTTGCATGCGCGACAGTCCTCATGTACGCCATTCCATCCCTTCCTTCATCATTATGGAAGATGCCACCAGTATCTGTAACTCTATAGTATTGGCGTACTAGCTCCTCTACGTGATCTTCTGGTGAGGGTGATCCCTCACCACCTCCTAGGCAACCCCCACACAAGCCTCGTCCTCCCCCTCGACTCTCCCTCCTCCCTCTCTGTCGACTACCCTCTGCCTCGCTGGATACACATGCTTCTGTAAATACACGTGCATCGGCTAACGCTTGTGCTTCAATCGATGCATATACAAGTGCAGCACGTGGAGTATCTACAATTGGAGTTTGGACATTTGGTGTTTGGGAAGCAGTGCCAGGTAAAGACGTCAGAGACATTCCAGACATGATGCTCAACACCTCGTCTGTTGTGGGAGAGCGACCAAGGTGTCTAGTCATCTCTCCCATGAAGTCTTCCTTACTAAGAAAACCTCCAAAAAAAGCACGAACCCCTCTGTCGAACAAGCCCAATGTATCATTCATGCGATCTAAATCTGGGTCATTGCTAGATGAACGAGGATGCAACCTCTGCAAACAAAACACAGGAAAAAGACAAATTCATACAATTCTAAAAATAAAAAAATATTTTTTATCAGAGCTGGCTGGCACGTGTGTAATCGCGTCTAAGATACAGGATAGACGCGCTCTCAGACGCGTCCTTGAGGTCAAATCCTCTAGTCAAAGTGCGTGTATATCCGCATCTGAGATGCAGCATACACGTGCTCTCAGATGTGCTTCTAAAGTCAAAGCTTCTGGGCAGTGTGCATGTATTCTCGTGTCTAGAATGCAGAATACACGCGCCTAGAGATGCGACTCTGAAGTCAAAGCTTCTGGGCAGAGCGCGTGTATTCTCGCGTCTAAGATGCAGAATACACGCACCTGGAGACGCAACTCTAAAGTCAAAGCTTCTGGGCAGAGCGTGTGTATTATTACATCTGAGAGACAGAATACACGTGCTAGGAGACGCGACTGCTGACACGATGACAACAAATATAGCTGCGCGTCTATGTCGATGTCTATACTAAAATCTACACACACTGTCAAACGTGCTCAATCGGCTGATTTCAATCGGACAATCGCCATCCATGATTATTTGTGCGATAACAAGTTCAATCATAGATCCTAATATATATATATATATATATATAGAGAGAGAGAGAGAGGACTCACCTTGGGTCTTTGGTGTGGACGGGTGGTGGCGCTTCTTCCTTCTCCTTCTTCCTCTCCTTGGTGAGTTACTCTCCCTTGATGCTTGCTGCTTGTTGTCTTCTCTCTTTGCTTCTTCTTCCTCTTATTCTTCTCTCTTTTGTTCTCTCTTTCTTCTTCTTCTTGGCTTTCTTCTTTCCCATCTTGTCTCTTTGAAGTGAAAGAAGAGGTGATTCATGAGGAGGTGAGACATGAAGAGACTAGTAGAGGTATAAATAATATGCCCTGAAGTTTTTATGTAAACATATGAATAACAGATTTGATGTTGTCATGAATTAGGTTTAATCATGTCGTCGTCATCACCTAGTGTGGTGCATGCTGATAAGTCAATGAGTACATCCTCAAGTGAGGATGAAACATTACATCTTCATAATCGAGATGCATGGCTATCATGAAAAATTAAATGCATGTGTAATTATTGTTAAGGGTGTATTTTTCAAGCACGTCGAGTTGCAATGTCACACCTCAGTATGTATGGAGAATGGGACCGAGAAAAATCACCCATATTCATTTTTTTTTAACACTAAGATTGCTAGTCTATGTTAATCAATATATATCAACGTACATGAAACCCCCTTTTGTGGTTGGGTAGGATGCGGTGCCACATCCTCAGATGCTTCCTCCTGGGCATCGAGAGGGTGCAAAATGTTGACGTAAGGAGGCAGTCTTCAAGAAGAGTGGAGACTGATGACCATGATAGTAGCCCTCATGAAATGTGCCATCAAGTTGTAGAGGATGAGATTTTGGAAAACATAGTACACAATCGATTTTCGCAACCGATTCAAGGAGAAGTTCACTCTACAAAGCCAGATGACCCACTATACATAGCGTCATCTACTCCGTTGTACGAAGGTTGTACGTACTCCGTTTTTCGTACGTCCCTCGAGATACTTAACTTGCAAATAATTTATGGATGGAGTAATGTTAGTTTGAATGCATTATTGAAGTAGGTATCAATTCAGTTTGGCTTATGAATCATAATATTAATTGTTCTATTTTGAAATGAGACACAAATATATGTTGGTGGTTTTTTAACTTACTTTTAAAAATATATGCAGGTTATTATCATAAATGCTTCCAAAAGGAAAAAAATTACCAACTAAGAGAGAGCAAGCAAGACATTACTTGACATCTCTGGGAGGCCTCGATTATGTCAAGATCCATGCATGTGTCAATGATTGTGTCTTATTTCGTGGGATTCATGAGTTCACACGAGAGTATCCTATTTATGGCGAATCAAGATACAAAGTGGAGATGAAGTCAATGGATGTGCCTCGTAATGTTTTGCGACATTTTTCGATTGTTCCACATATTCAACTTATGTTCAAGTGTAAGTCTATTGGAAAGCTCGTGTCATGGCATGCTAGTCATCGTTCAAGTGATGGAAAATGGAGGATCCCTATAGACACACTAGCATGGCAACATATAGATAATTTGTGGCCTGTTTTCAAAGAAGAGCCAAGAAATTTGATATTTGGTTTAGGTATGGATGGAATCAATCCATTTAGCATCAAAAGCACATCATACAGTGTATGGCCAGTGGTATTGGTGAACTATAATATTCCGCCATCCATGGCAATTAAAAAGGTACATGTAATGTTGTCCCTTTTAATTCTTGGAAAGCACAAGATAAAAAACATGGACATTTACTTAGAGCCTTTGATTGAAGAGTTAGAAATGTTATGGGAAGGTATTGAGGTGCAAGATACAAGCGCATCTGCATCCTCTAGAGATTTCACATTGAAGGCCATGTTGTTGTGGACCATGCATGACTTTCCAGTATACAGAGAGTGTTCAGGTACATGTATATAACTCTATATTTGAAATTCAAGACTTAAATTAATTGCATATTATTAATTCACTTGTTTGTTCAGGTTTAACCACATCAGGATATCATTCATGTCCTATTTGCGGTCCCTTTCTAGTTTCCTCTAGGCCGGCACATTTAAAGAAGGTTATCTATGACAATCATCATCGATTTCTTCCTATTGACCATCCCAAATATGTTCTCCCTACTAATGGAATGACTCCACAATCTCTAACTATTCGAGATTGGAAGGAGAGATGGATTAATGCTGACAGTCACCCTCCACTCAGCATGAGTCAGTAAGAAGTGCATTTCTCTCGATTGACTTTAAAGTATTTAGCATGATGAATTCTTTACATAATATATTGTTTGTTTGTTAGGTTCTCTATATTTGTTCGTCTTTTGTATTGGATTGAACTCAAGATCAATCACCTATTGGATCCCATGCACATATTCAAAAATGATGTATCTACATTATGGGATCACTTGATAGGGGCTCGTGATTCAGTCAATGTAAGGGAGGATTTACGTAACATTGGTCGCATGAGATGAGCTTGGCCACGCATTGGACCAAGAGGAAAGATTGAGCTACCCCATGCACCTTGGATGTTGTCAAAGAACGAGGAAAAAATAGTGAAAGAACAAATATGTAGCTTTCGAACACCCACAGGATGTATGAGATGTCTCAAGGGAGCCTTCATAAAGAAAAAGAAAAGAGATGTGGAGCAACTATCTGGTTTGAAGTCCCATGATTGGCACAAAATGATTCAAGTAAGGATATCTCTAACCATGAACATAATAATTAGTGGAGTAACTATGTGTAAACTTTGGGGTATGATGACTTTTTCCTCAACTAATAATTTGATCTATGAATATTGTTTACATTCAGTTTGTACTTCCTACTAGCATATCCCATTGTATATCCAAAGATGTACATGATATCATTTACAAGATGGGAGAGCTTGTGAGGTGTGTATACATTGTATTTTTTCATTATATATCTTTGAATTTCTACACAAAAATAAACAATTGTCAAATACATCCTGATAGATACGTGAGCTCAAAGGAAATTGATCGAAACACATTGCAAGATGCTCGAGTATTATCTGTTGAGGTGGTTTGTTTGGTGGAGGAAATTTTTCCTCGATCCATTTTGACTACTCAATTACATTTACTCGTACATTTGATTGATGAGATCACACTTTGTGGAGCAGTTCATGCAAGGTGGATGTTTTTTCTTGAGCGCTTCATGAAAACCTTGAAAGATTTTGTGAGGCAAAAAGCATGGCCTGAGGGAAGCATGGCTGAGGGTTGGTTAGTGCAATCATCCCTTGTTTATATCTCTGAATATCTTGTTGAAGTGGACCCATCTCAACCACGACTATGGAAAGACGATGAAGACTTGAGGATTACCTCTATAATACCTCAAGGAAAAGGAATGAGTAAAGTGCTAACAAAAGAAGAACTTCGTAAGTTAAATAGTTTTTGTGTGCTCAATAATGATGTAAAGAGCAAATGGGTGATATTATATAATGAAGCAAGGGCAAGAAGAAAAAGCGAAAGACAAGCATTTCGCACCAGATATGGACGTAATGTCTCATTTCCAGATCATCTAAATGCGCTCCCACGTCATATTGATATAGATTGGTTACATGAGGAAATGGAGAGAATGGAAAAAGCAGAGGACATTAATATATCTCAAGAAAAGTGGGAATACGCACGAGGTTGCTTTTAAGAGGTGAAACATACTATCAATTAATTTGTTTCTAGTTATATTTTATATAATAAATTTACATGTTTGATCTTAATCTTTTACTACTAGTGCACATTATTCAATGCTATTTGGTGTGAGGGTAAACATCTTCGAACTCAACATATAGATGAAAAGAGAAATACCTAAGATTGTGGTGTCCTTGCTCACTTTGAGGATGCCAATGGTACCATGGAAGGTTATTGTGGCTTGATCCAAGATATTCTGAAGCTTGACTTTAGACCATTCTTTATATATGTACTGGATGTGAAGTGGTTTAAAGAAGTGGTAACAAATGGTAAGCATTGCACAATCAAACATCATCCAAGTGGTTTTGTAATCATTGACTCTACAAAATTTCACCAAAACAAGAATGACACATTAGTACTACCTCAACAATGCGAGCAGGTATACATGTAAAAGCTAAAATTTTTATATATATACATATGATACATATACAAAATATAATAAATATTTAAGTTTCTTTCTTTTATTTTTTAAATACAGGTTGTGTATCATCCAATGGTAAACAATAACCGATGGTGGTATGTCATCCCTATATCTAATCGTTCAAAACCAATATATGGTAATATTACCGACATAGAGATAGCAAATGGCAATCCAACAATTAATGATGATGTACATGATGACACCATAATGGATGATATGCATGATATAGTACAAGATGAACCTTGTGAGAATCATTAGGGCCAAAAACGCTTCAAAAAATGCACTTTTGTTAATCACGGGATTAAGGAAAGGGCCAAAGAGAGTTCGCCACATGTGCAAGAATATGGTATTCTTGTCTCCTCTTTTTTAGAGATAGTGGAGTCCATTTCGTGATTCTCTCTTCTTTTTTAGCCAAAACCCCTAAAGTCTGACATGTTTTGGAGTCCCAAAGACGTTATTTGCTTACAAATCTGACAAAATACATGACAGAGATATGATGAAATTAATAATGAGTTTTTTGAAAGTCGAGAGATCTTTTAATATTGTTTTTAGCGCCCAATACATACTCATTTGGGTTCTTGGTGCTACTTTTTAGTTCATTCACCCCTCTTTGAGCTTCTTTCTCTGCGCTTTCATTCTTTTCATGGCTTCCTCCAGGCGCCCTTCTCGTTTAATACACTCTTGCATAGTCTATAGCCAGGGAGTAGATGGAAATTTTGAGCCCAAAACCTTTGCTGTAAATGATTGGGTTACCATGCTGCCATCTTGCAAGGGCTCCCATAAGGTGAAAAGAAGAAAACAAGAAGATATAAAACATCACTGGAAAGGGCGTATCATTGCCTTCAAAATTATGCCCGAAGGCTGGTTTGTCAAGGTGCAACATGTTTACATGGCCAAGGATATGCACTTGCCTCCAAACGAACGTGTTCCCCAACAAACACATTGTAAGTTATAAGTTGAATAACGTATATAATTCTTTTCCATTTATGCAAGTTCTAACAAACGGTTCGTCATTGTACATATCTTTCCGTCAACAAGTATTGAATGGCAACCTGTGGAAAGCCTAAGTGGGACTTTCCATGCCATTCATAAGGTATTGGCAGACATTATTTATGCCGATCAAACTGTGTCTTTTTATAGTGAATGCAAGGTTTTTATATATTATGCACAGTATGTGGTTCCCTCTAAAGCGGATAGGTATGGGAATATTGAAGATTTGCCATTGCCAAGTCTTTCATCTCTAAATTGGGAGATTCCTGACAAGGTAACAGTGCAGAGTTTCAAATTCAAAATATCTTAGGATATTAAAAAGTCCATGACAGCTGGAAGGATCTCAAGAAGAATACGTTTATCATGGTTTGTACCCATCCATATCTTCGTGGCTTGCTTCAAATCAGCAAATTTACAAAGAACGAAGGTATCCTGGTTAAGTAGAAACTTTTCGGAAGAGGATTTGGACAACACTATAGGGACGCATTGGAAATCTAGAGAGTGCGATCATAAAGGTGATATCTTGAGGTGCAGTGCATGCCCTCAATCCTTGGCTTTGGCTTACAGTATCCCTCGCCAAAATCTTGCTTTGGCCTTTGATTAGAGGTGATACAAACTAAGATTGGGTATTTGGGTTCCCTTGGATTCTGATACAGAGAACACAACATATAAACTTGTGGTGCAGGTTTTTCCGCATGAAGAAGTAAAGAAGGTGAGTGTTACTTCCAATTGGAGTCTGAAAGATGTGAGGGATACCTTGGAATTGCTAGACAATACATCCCCTAGATATAAGTTCAAAGTGAATGGTGTAACAATTGGTAAAAGAGCCGAGCGCTCTTTCTTTTGTACGAGTTGTTTGTCTCCCACAATTGTAAGTTTGGGGCCTTAAGAATGAAAACTTGGCAGGAATTTATCTTAACAAACTGTCCTTAAGATATTTTTTGATGGGAACTTCATAAGCTATCGTGAAGCAAGTCGCCTTTCGAATGTGTATAAATAAAATGTACATTGCATCCGATTTACAAGTGAAAATTTTCATTACACAATGAGGTACAAAAATTGCATAAAAGTGTACAAGGCCAAAATAATAAGGCTCGTGTATAAAATGTACATTACATTCAATTTACAAGTGAAAATTTTCATTACACAATGAGATACAAAAATTGCATATAAATGTACAAAGCCAAAATAAAATGGCTCGTGTATGCTTATGTTTGCTATTTTCATTCTTTATCGATTTCTTCAAAGATATTTTTTCTCACAGGGCCTTTCTTTGATTGTTGAAAAAATTTGACCTTTACAGGTAGTCTCCTTTCTTGGGGCTTAAGAGGGGATGGATCAAATTTAAGAGGAGAGAGCACTGGCATTCCTTTTTTCTTAGACTCTGCAGCAGTGGTCCCATTGCCTTTTCCCTTGCCCTTGTCTTTACCATTGCCATTGTCCTTACCCTTTCCCTTGACCTTTCCCTTGCTTGTGCCCTTTGCCATTGAAGTTTTGGGAGGAAGAGGGGAGTCAGGATCATACGGTGTGATTGCTTTGTCTAGAATCAGCTCGATCAACCAGATTTTGTAAAAAGTCCCACAGAGAGAAGTGGATCAACAATGTATATGGTTCTTCGGATATCGAGAGTGAGAGAGGACACCAATGCCCTGCAGATAATAGCAAAAGCTATTCAATACCAATTTCATCCAAAATATAATTGAAAAGACTTAACTTATGCAACAAAAAACCTTACCTTATGCAACAAAATACCACGGAGTCAGATAGTTGGACATCCCTTTTTTCCAACATGGGCTTGTCCTCGGGAGATATACTAAGATATTCCTCCTCAGATTCCCCAGCAACATTCACAAGAATCTGCCCATACACTTTGCCCATCCTCTCGCTGTTGACGGGAGCAAGTGATGCGGCTTTCCTCTTGTAAACATCGTCTTCAGTTTCAAACACCTCCTGATTTTTTTCACTCAAGAAAGCCTCCTGCTGGGTGGCACCCCTTGTAGGGTAAAGGTCACTAACATCTTCAACATTTAGCTTTTTCTCTTTCCTGGACAATTTTGGGGGAATGTTAGGGATTTCAAAGGCTTTTTGATCATTGGAAGGCAAGGGCCTCAGGACTTTGTCAAACCTATACCTCACTCTGCTAATGATGCTGAAATCTTTATTCATAAGGGTGATCCTATGAGCATGGGCGGCAGCAATGTAAGCATCGTTCATGAAATCAATAACAAAATCTTCTGCCGCCTCTTGTAGGGCAAGAATGGCTGAGAGTTGCCACTTCTTATTTAGACCAGAGACAGTTGCCACTTGAGACAATCTATCAGAGATCTCTTTAACCACCCTTATAAAAGCAGCTTTTGGAATGACATGCTGTGTAGCTCTCTGGGCTTTCCTGATCTCACTGAAACATCTTTGCATATAGAAGAACCTGGACTTCCTCTTTCTCTTTTGTGGCTTGGGGTGTTCAGTGGCTTCAGCAGATGTGGGCTCAGGTACCATTGTAGGGAATGAATCTTTCACAAGGTTAGCCTCATCCTTTGCTTCCTCAACTTTAGGTGAAGAAACATTTATGGAAGATGTAAGGACAACACCTGGTGTAGGAGGGATTTCTGTTGTAAAATGCTCTGGAGCCTGTGATGGACCAGCCTGTGATGGACCAGCTTCTTCTACCCCCTTAGATTCATCAAATTTTAACTTTCTTCTACCCCCACTGTCCTTCCCATCTAGATACACTCTTCTTGCAGTTTGCTTTGTCCTTGCCATCCAGAAAAGGAAAAATAACAACCAGAAGAACAATAACTAAAACACAAACTGGCGAGGAAAGTGACGAAATGAGCAATTCCAATACGGCGCGATATGAACAAAGCGAGCAGAATGGAACAACGCCCTCGCTCCGTATTGGAGATCAGAAGCTGATACGGCGCGATAGAGAGAAAACGAGCACACGGTTTGGACGTCCTCGCTCCGTATTGGAGATCAGAAGCCGATACGGCGCAATAAGGAGAAAACGACCACACCGTTTGGACGCCCTCGCTCCGTATTGGAGATGAGAAGCCGATACGGTGCGATTAGGAGAAAATGACAACACCGTTTGGACGCCCTCGCTCCGTATTGGAGATGAGAAGACGATACGGCGCGATTAGGAGAAAACGACCACACCGTTTGGATGCCCTCGCTCCGTATTGGAGATGAGAAGACGATACGGCGCGATTAGGAGAAAACGACCACACCGTTTGGACGCCCTCGCTCCGTATCGGCACACCTCTTTTTGCTAGCGAAGAGCTCGAGAAATGAAAAGTGTACACGTCGGACAAATGACCACTTATATACCCAGGTAAATCATGACACGTGTCCGATACTGATTGTGCCACGTATCTGCATTTATGGTCCGTATGCTACGTGTCAAGTAATGACCGGTCCACTTGTTCGCCACGTGGTTTTCGGCCACGTGTTGCCCAACGGCTACTGCCACGTGTATGAGACTAACGGATACTGCCAGGTGGCATAATCCGCGCCTACATAAGGGTGTGTTTCTTATCTGTACGGCTTTTTTCGGTTTCTGATCTTTGTTTCTATTGCTGATACGGCGCGAGGGTGACTGTTGGTTTTCTTCGCTTTCCTCTCTTCGCTTCGTTTTGGAGGTTCTATAGATCTAGTCTTCTTTTAGCGTTCGTGAAGCTCGTGTGACCACCTTTGTTGTGGCTCTTGCGCTTCTTACTGGGATCACCGATACGGCGCGAGGGGGCCTTTCCGTCTGAATCGTTTCTCTCTTATCGCGCCGTATCGTCAGAAGTTGGAAACATGTCTGAACCCATACAATCCAAGGTTTCTTCAGGAACTGGTAAAAGAAGAAGGCTTTCAAAAGGCTCAAGTGCATCAACAACTGATCAGCCTGTGCATTCTTTTTCCTCTCCATCCTCTGCCACCAGTGTGAGAAAGCCAAGTACATCTCCAGGGAAGCGAACGCCAGTAGTGAGAGGTCAAGGAGTATCAGAGCTCATTGATATCACTCCATCAGAGAGGCTACTTGATTTTATGCTTCAGAATGGAATGGATCTCTCATTCTATGGAGTTGTGAAAAATATTTTTAATCCTGATTGGGAACTTGACAAAGTTCTGAAATCTTGTGAAAAATATATTGTGGAGGACTTTTTGGAGTTTGAAACTCTTGCAGGTCCTTCTGTTGAAGTTGGCACAATTGAATATGTCCATATTCCCATTGGGTCAACAGGAAATGAAAAGGCAGTATTTACTAGGAAGTGCAGGGCCCACTCTCTGGAGAGGTTTCATTCAACAGACATATTTTGTTGCACTCATTCCAAAAACTGCAAGATGATGAGAAAATCTGTTGCTTTTATTATATTCATCCTTGTCAAATACCCTATGAAAGCTGAGGAGCAACAGTTGGAAGGAGCAAAGAGTGCCAGCTTTTGCATGTTGGATGATCTGGCAGATGAAAGGGAAACAGAGGAGGTTGTAGATACAGATTTTGAGGCTTCCATTGCTGAGAATTTGGATGTTGCTCACTTCAAAGCTGAGACTATCATTGAGGAGAGCCAAGGAGATACAAACCCTAAACCTGATGAGAGTTCTCACCATATTGTTCCTTCCCTGCCATGTATACCTTTCAAGGACAAGGAGTACATTTTACTATCAGATATTCAAAAACTTTTTAATCTCAGGGAAGATTATTGTCTTGCAATTATTGCAGAGGCATCTGATGCTGCTAATGGGATAATTGACACAGAAAATGAATCAAAGGAAGAGATTCTGAAACTTGATAAAGAAACTCTAGATGATAAGTTTATTGATGTTGGTGAGGCATTCTCTCTTTGTTTTGAAAAGGCCAAAGAAGCTGAAAAAGAGTTGAGTATTACTGATGAGGACTTCGATCACATTCAAAGCGAGCTCGGCATTTCCAATTTTGGAAGAGAGGAGTCTGAATATGTTAAAGAATTGACTAATACCAATGAGACAGCATCATCAATTAATTTATGGAATCCGTTTAAATTGGAGTACGATGAAAATCAAGTGGTAAGATAATTTTGAATTTGCTTTTGCACATTGGTAGGTTTACATTTCATGCTCATTCAGTATGGCTTTTATTTGCAGTTGGAGATTGCCGATACAGATAACTTCTTCGGGCGTGGCAAAGGATCGAGAGCTGCTAGTAACACCACCAAAGACATTGCACTCGGCCACTACTTGGCTAGGATTGACCCTGAATCCTTTTTTGTACTTCATAGTAGTTTCTCAGAGGACACAGCATGGCCGATACTTCGTATTAAAGCTCTTACAAGGCTTCTAGGTTTCTCAGGATTACAATATAATGCCCACAAAATAATGTTGTTGGAAAAGACTGCAGCAATTAGGACTTTTGGCTACGGTCTAGGTTACTCTGCTTCTAGAGCAGGATACTTTTTGGCGTTTTCATCCTATGTCTTAGCTGCAGACAGAACTGATGTAAAATCTATAGCTGGCTACAAGAGAAAAAAATTTCTACGTTATAGAGGAAAGATTCCTGAGGAGGAAGAGAATGTGAGAGTTTTGGAAAACTAGCTTTGTATATATTCTTTCTTATATATAAAAGTGCGATTGCTCATGTGTCATTGTCGTCTTTTATTTGCATTCTTTGAAGTTGTCGTCGAAAAAACCAGTTGAATAGCTCCTCCAAAGCATTGCTTTTTGTAACTCCTCCCCCATGCCTTGTGCTTCGAAAATAACTTGTGCGTGCTTGATAGTGGGATTTTTCCATGCCTTGGTTGCTATAAGTTGCTAAGGGGCCATGCTCCTCCACAAAGAAAGGTCCATGAATATGAAGAATATGTTGCAATACAAAGTAACACAAATTTTATACCAATTGAAAAACCTGTCAAAATAAGCCGATATTAAATAATTATTACTTTACCAGATAAAAAGTGATATCTTTTTCTCCCCATGCCTCTTTTATCGCCTGAACAAGCTTTGTGATTGATCTTTTGAACTCTTCCCCATATGTATATGTTGTCTTATGTTGCCTGAGGAGTTTCAAAAAAACATCAAGGTGTATCCAGACCTCCATTCTAAGAAACGCAAGCCTCGGCATGCTTGCAACATTTGTTGTGATCTCACATAGCTCTCTCCAACACTCCCAAGCCGCATTCACCTGCTTTCCTGAATGATTTCCTAAGAATCGTCTAGCTTTTGAGCCTCCCATAGAGACATCGGCCAAGATATCTCTTGTTTTTCCTCAAAGTATTGGATCCTTTCTCAAGTGAACTTTGCCCCCATGAAATCCCATTTTCGATAGCAATGCCTCGCATTTATCAATACACTCATCTGATAAGGATAATGGCTTAATGGAATATGCGTAGTCAAGATGCAACCTGAGAAGCTTATCGATTATTCTAATCTCTGCATGCAAAGTACAAATATGAACATTCTTAAGAGAGATGGAAAGAATGGGATCCCAGATGTCTTCTATGTTTTTAAATTTACTCAAATCTATAGAGTCTCTATTTGGGGCTCTTCTTACTGGTCGCAAACTACTCCAATCTTTGGATCCAATACTTTCCATGCAATAAATGCAAGGATATTTTGCATTTGCACCATTACATATTCCAAGCATACATTTGATAGTTTTCAAATCAGCACTCATATGCCATTCCACATTAAATTTACCAACCCCATCAACTACCAACATTTCGCCTTCACTTTGAGACTTAATGATATTTGGAATACCTGTATGGTTGAACAACCATTTCAACGTTTGATGATTTTCAATTGGTACCTGGGCTGCACCAATCCACCAAATCTCCATCTCAGATTGGATCTTATGCAATGGAGCTTTGCCCTCGCCATGCCACGGTCCAATGCCATGTTCATGAGGCAAATGCTAATTCTTTCCATCTTCTATCCCTTTTGAATCTGTGCTTCATCCAACTTCAAGGCAAACTTTAAAACACCATAACTTTCCTCTACTGTGATTTTATACATGTGAACCATTGCAATTTGCACCTTTTTTAGATCAACCCATATATTGTTAAACTCATTGTAATAAAAAATTGCCTATTTTTTTTGTTTTTCATAGGACATAGACCTTTCGATGTGAAAGTAATCTCCAAAAACATGTGGAATCTTGCGATTCATGGAAATTCTTGCAGTGGAAACTGCAAGGGCTCGGGGCAATCCAAATATAGTTACCCTATTGCGTTTAAGATTTTTAAACCATAATCCAGAGATAGCACGGTAACCTTTTCGACTTATACCCACAGTATCGCATGTCTCTATGATTTCATTTGCTTTCACTGTGCCTTTTAAATCCTTCACTAACTCTCTCAGAGTTGGACCTCTCAAATCCACATTTTTTGGTGACTTAAGAATCCTTAAAATGTCTTTCTTATTCATGGTTTCCTTCAAAAGTTTGATTCTTTCCTCATTCTCTCGGATATTTATGCCTAATATGTTAGAGACATATTTCTTTGTAAGATTTAGTCTCCTTTTCTTTGCTCTCTCACACAAGTTGGTTATATTTTTTAACGGTATCTTCCTCTCTCTAAATCCTACTGGAGTTTCTCTCAAGCGTATTAGCTTATTCTGCAATGAATTGTTAACATTTTTCAAAATATCAATCTGACTTGTCAACTCTAAAATTTTTGTTTGTGTAGTTTCTAGTGCTTTTTTCATTTCGTGCACTTGAGCTATATATGTGTAAGATGCAGAGTATAACCTCATACAGTAGCCAAGCATTCCATTGTAACCTTCTCCAGCATATCTTATATAGTCATGGACATTCAAAAAATGAGGTGGTTTACCTGTAGAAGGATCCCTAGGATAGATATTTCCATCCACCCACAAATCTATATGCTTCATTCCTTGTGTTCACAACCTGTTGGCTTCAATCTCATCTATCAATACTCGATGATGTATACTTCTCCAAGATGTGTAAGTCGGATCTAGCTGAATAGATAGCTTGTATTTACGTGTGCTTGCGCCTGTGTTATTTGAAGTAGTATTGCTAGACATTCTAGCAAATGAACCGAGCAAGAATCTCACAGTGATAGAAAGCAAGTGCAGCAAAAGGAATGGTAAAAGAGAACAGTGTATAGAAAGAAAACGCGGGAGCAAACAAATGCGAAGTTCGTACGAAAATCTCGAAAATACAAAATCTCTCGAGTTCCAAGACAATAAACGGCCGAAAAGGTGACCCCTGACCTGGATTAAAAGATGAGGGCAATTAATGGCCGACCTCTTCAATGAACCAAATATTCTCTCATTAATCACATCTGGACAACCAAATTTAGAGGTTTTATTCTTCCTAAACCTCAACTAATTAGCAACTTAATCACTTTCTTACAAGTGCCATTTTTGAAGCGTTTTTGGCCCTAATGGTTCAAGGAAACGCAGAAGAGGACAATAATGTGGTTGATGATATTGATGAAGTTATTGAGCAATATAGCAACACATCTGATAGTGGGATAGACTTATTTGTTTCGTTACCTCTTGGTAACATAGACCTAGAAGTAGATAGTTTAGCAAGGGCTAATCTCATTGAAGATGACATGGATCATTCACTGTAACATACTTAATTCTCTTAATGATTCAATGTGTATTCTTAATTCTATGAAAAATATCATGCGCATAGGTGCATACTCAAGAATCAATAGTCAAGTTTAAAGCTAAATTGATTTTTTTATAATAAAAAGGAAGTATTTTTTATCATCTTCAAGTAGAGAAATTACGAGATACATGCAATGCTTGCTACTAATTGTATAATAAGATTTGTGTCGCTTGTCGTTAATTACTTATATTAGGCTTGTCAACTAGAAGAACTGCCATTCATTAGAGAGCAATGCAAAAATATTTATTAACTCTAAATTTTTATTATATTAAGTCTAATTTAAGGTGGTTAAATAATTACGCGTCTAAAAACGCGTCTATATTCGCGTCTATTTGCGTGGATATATAGACATAAAATTTGCATCTATTTACACGCTCTTTTACACACACATATAGACGCAATGATAGACGCACCCGACTTTGTGCGTCTAACATGCGCGTCTATGCGTCATTTCTGTTGTGGTGCACACCCGTCGGAGTGTGGATAGACTTAACTACTTGCTTCACAATGTTCTCTTCTTTAGTGGACAAAACCCAAGGAGCGCGAGGTAGCTGCACGCGACCATCAGTACTCGACTGCGGCCAAAGCGCCTCCATCTTGCCTATCTACTTCAAATCCATTTGTGCCCCTATAGTATCTCTCTTTCCTGTGATGTGGTCCCATAGCAAACTGCCCACATTCTTGAAAATATGCATGGGATCCGACAAGTGGTTGACCTATAAGTGGGTCCAATATGGCAACTCGTAGAAAACTGAGAACCGCCACATTCCGTTTGGATGTGACTCCGCATGGACCATTTTCAGCTCGTACCAGCTTGCGACATTCATACGTGTTGGAGGTCGTCCAAGAAAACCTGCCCTAAGTTCATGATCCTCTGGGCAAGAAAGCGGTGTGTCCTTCATATACCATCTTCTTCATGGTTCGTGACCTTCAGGAGTCTAACTGTGGCCCACACAATGGACATGCATGTTAACCTGAGGTAACCAAACCTGATCCAACACCACGACCCAATGAAGATAAGCTTGAACGAGATAAAATATAGATATTACTAACGAGAACGGAAGCCTACTTACCTGAGCACTCTCCAAATTCCAAAAAGTCATGCATCGTCCACATGAGAATGGATCAAATATTGGCAGAGCGTCGACCATCGCGCTTGCTCATATCTTGCATGGTGATCCCCTTCTCCCAAAAAATCTTAAGCTCATGGGACACGCTCATTAAGATACACCTTGCGATCTTGAACAATAGGACCTTCATCGTTTTTCATTTTGTCTACGTTACTACAAATAATTTGTTTTTGTTATCATTCTTCTTTTCTTTCTTAAATTGTTCTCCTCTCCTTCCATCTCTCTCTTTTTTTTTCTTTCTTAAATTGTTATCCTCTCTTTCCATCTCTCTCTCTTTTTCTACGTTACGACTACGACCACGACCATGACTACAACTATGACTACAACCGTGACCACGACCACAATCACGACTACGACCATGACCACGACCACGACCACGACCACAACCATGACCACGACCACCACTATTGGAAACTGCGAGGAAGCTTCCAGTGTCTCATATCTCTCTTCTCTCCTCTCTTCCTTTCGTCTTTTATCTTCCTCGCAGTTTCCAACATGTTGATCACACACTTCTGGGGTTCCACTTCCGGTGTCTCATATCTATCTTCTCTCCTCTCTTCCTTTCATCTTTCGTCTTCCTCGCAGTTTCCAACATGGTATCAAAGCCCAGCAACGTCTGCGAGAGATAGGGGCACGCTACCGACCCTATGAGGCCTAAGCCTATAACTGCAACGGGGAAGATAGACGAGGGCAAAAGTTGGAGACGAGGACAAGACGATGGGGTAGAAAAGCGTGTTCTTCGTCTCCACCTTCTTTGGGGCATCCGTTTTTGAATGCGGCATCCGTTTTTGAATGCAACCTGAAAGGACAATACGCCAGCCATGGCACAATGCCACATGATGATCTAGTGTGACGAGAGAGTGTTCTTAGAGAAGAAGGCGAGCAAACTGTGTGAGAGGAAAGGCGGAAGGCAGAGAAAGAGAGAGAAAAAGATTTATAAGAGCGGAAGCACTTTCTAGCTGTAATGATATTCTGTTGTTCCAAGAACAAAGTTGTTGTTGAGGTATAGCAAATCTGGATATGCATCCTTGTGTAGCTACAAAGGTAAGCTGCTGCCACCCATCAGTTCCTTCTCCCTTTCTGCAACCTCCTCTTTTACTGCGACCAACAGGGGTTGTCGAAGCTTCTCGTACTCATCGATGAGTGTCGCGACAAGAATCTTAGTTTTGAGAACCTCTTCCTGCTCTTTGTTGATGGTCTTCCCTTGGGCCTTGCTCTCCTCGATCTAGAGAATACGGTTGTACTTCTTCTTCAAATGGGAGCACAGGTCGCGACAGGAATCTTAGTTCATCATGGTGAGCACAGGTCCTTTTCAGATGGTCACGACAGGGATCTTAGTTCATCATGGTGAGCACAGGTCCTTTTTTGATACATGTCTCTGAACCAGAACCATCGTTCCCCGCCATTCTCCTGAAAAGATGGGAAGTAAAAACCCTAGCCTGTTAGCAAGCACGAGATCGATGCCAGCCAACCAGTAGATGATTGTAATACACCGATAGAGAGTGTAGGCAAAGCTCTACAAGGCCATGGCGATTTCTAGAGAGGAAAGGCTTGTGTGAACTTCATCTGTTGACAACAAGATTTCACTCAGGCAGGAGGAGCTTCTCTTTTGTAGCATTCATCCTCCGTCCGTGTAGTTTCAAGCATCCCCATCACTTGTCAAAAAATCTAGCCATGGTGACCTTCACCAGACCATTTCCTCTCCCTCCTTGATCCCCTCTTCCACTGGGTTCTCATTTCTAACGATGTGTCCCATCTCTCACAGATTTGAAATTCTGCTGATTGTGTGTTTGCTCACCCCGATTCCTGCATGCCATGGCGTCTCCTCCTCCTTTTCATGGACCCGGGAGCTTTGAATCCCTTGGATCTGGAAGCCTGAATACAGACTACTCTCCTCCTTGCATTCTCCCTTCTGTAGCCTTCCACTCGTTGAAGGGCATGTTTTCCTGTGCTTTAAAGAGCCTCAGAGCTGGCCTCTTGTTGTGGATGCTGTCGAGTTTGATTGGCTTCAACGGTTTCTTGTAGCTGCAATCAAAGCAAGGAAGAAGGACATGTCTATGAAAACTTGATTAACTATTTGCAAGGGTCGCGACGGCACTGATTCCTCCAATGGGGATGTACTGATATTTTCAGACTTTGTTCGACCACAACCATGACCACGACCACGACTACGACTATGACTACAACGACCACGACCATGATGACCACAACCACAACCATGACCACGACCATGACCACGACCACGACTACGACTACGACTACGACCATGACCACGACCACGACTATGACCACGACTATGACTACGACTATGACTACAACTACAACTACGGCTACGGCCATGGCCATGACCACGACCACATCACGACCACGACCACGACCACGACTACAACGACCATGACCACGACTATGACTACGACTACAACTACGACTACGACTACGACGACCATGACCACGACTACGACCACCACCACCACCACCACCACCACCACCACCACTACGACCACGACCACGACCATGACCTCGACCACGACTACGACTATGACTACCACTACAACTACTTATATAGAGATGAATAGAGAGACAAGAGTTAGGGAGAGAGTAAAGTTAGAGAAGAAGAGGAGAGAAGTGAGAGAGGTAGAAATAGAAAGAGAGATAGAGAGAGAAAAGAGAGGGGGAGACAAAATGATT
Source organism: Lygodium microphyllum (assembly GCF_053477565.2). NCBI lineage: Eukaryota > Viridiplantae > Streptophyta > Polypodiopsida > Schizaeales > Lygodiaceae > Lygodium > Lygodium microphyllum. The sequence goes on from NC_141143.1 coordinate 42,826,978, forward strand.
TAGGAAGAGTATGGGAAGAGAGAAAGATGGAAGATTGAGGGAGAAAGAAGGGTTGAGAGAAGAGAGAGGGGAAAGAGAGAGAGATCCGACTAGAGCATTTGACACCCATGGTCAATACACCGTGGAAAACACAAGCACAAATTGACATTGAATTATGGCAAGAAAATCCACCACAAAACAATAGTTATAATACTCGAGGGAGGATTTCAAAGTCTTACTGATTTTAATCGGTCATAGATGCCATACTATGGGTAGGTTGCACTCACTAAGAATAGAATTGGCGATTCACCTCATCTTCTCTCCATCATCAATAGATTTCTCCTTTACCATTTACAACTCACCCACCTTCTCTCCACACTATTGCACACTACAATCTCTATGAGGGCATGAGATTGGGATCTCCACAGATACCAAAGCATGATCTCTAGCTTGATGGTTACATATATACTACTACTACTCATGGAATAAACCTTAAAATAGTTATTATGATCAAATATATGCTTGTTAGAGCATAAATTTGTTCCTAAGACTATTCTAAGGAAGAAAGAGGGTTAATGATCAAAGAGTGTCCTTCCTTGCAAGTGATTTTGTATTATATTTTAAAATTAAAATTGATAGTTGAAGATGAGTTTCCTAAGAGATCTTGTGGTGATGATGTTTTAGTTTTGCAAAGCATATGAATGATGCTGTTTTAGTTTTTTATATTTGTCTTTTTAAGACGAGATTGATTTTTATGGAATATCCAAAGTTATTTTTGAATTTACGTTATGAAAAATGAATGTTTTTCTAACTGATAGGCTGATTGCCTTCATTGTATACTTGTGTGGTGGAGGCTAGGACAAGCCCCATGTATGAGAGGTCTCTTTGCAGGAAGAACATTATGCTAGGAGGCACAAGTGTGCTAGGGTTCTCTAGCCATATATCTATTAGGTTTGTTGAGGATCAGCCTAGCCCCTATGAGCCTAGGATGAGCTTATTGTAAGGTCTTATTTCCTTTTCTCTCTTTCTCTCCCTCTCTCATTTCCTCTCCCTCCCTCACTCTCACCCTCTCTTTCTCTCTTTCCCTATTAGGTTTAATGATTTTTCTCTCTCCTTTCCCTCTCTCATTTCCTTTTCTCTCTTTCTCTCCCTCTCTCATTTCCTCTCCCTCCCTCACCCTCACCCTCTCTTTCTCTCTTTCTCTATTAGGTTTAATGATTTTTCTCTCTTTTTCTCTCTCCTCTCCCTCTCTCTTTTTTTTCTCTCTCCTCTCCCTCTCTCATTTCCTCTCCCTCTCCCTCCCTCACCCTCACCCTCTCATTCTCTCTTTCCTTATTGGGTTTAATGATTTTTCTCTCTCCTCTCTCTCTCATTTATTTTTCTCTCTCCTCTCCCTCTCTCATTTCCTTTTCTCTCTTCCTCTCTCTCTCTCATTTACTCTCCCTCCCTCACCCTCACCCTCACCCTCACCCTCACCCTCTCTTTCTCTCTTTCCCTAAATTTCACTTGCCTTCACCTTTTATGAAAGCTTTTTTGATCCCTAATTCAGATGCACTTTCAAACTCGATACTTGCAATACTTTTTGCATATATTTAAGTTATATTTTTTTATGTCAATGTTTACTTATTTGGGGCATATGATCACCACTTGAGGTAACTGCATTTATGTTTCTCTTGTTGTTACTATTACTCCTACACATAGTTATATTATAATTGGATTCTTCATTTTGAATTTGACCTTTATGATTGGATTCAATTGAGTGCTACGGGACATAACTTGATCTATATGGGAGCTTTTTTGGGTTGCTTCACCTTTTGAGTATGTAGGTTTCAAGAGCTGTTTCAACCTTCTTTTCTCATTAGCTCTTGGAGTATTCCATGCTACATCAATCAATATGATAGACATTTCTTAGATGGTCACAAGACATGCATCATTATGGAGTTATCATGGTGATTGTGTGCATGGTTCCATGTGTGACATGGATAATCCCAACTTCTTCTTCCTTTATTCTCCTTAGCCATTTGATAGCTTAGGTGGATCCCCTTGCCTCACGGTGTCATGCTTACCTCTTCTTAGGAGTATGAGAGGATGGTAACGATAAGCATGGTCATGATCTAGCTATGTCATGTCTTGCTTGGTCTCTAGATGGCCAACTATATTGCCTTTGAAGAGCCATTTGAGATCTTCTAGTCTCTTTGATTTTACCTTTATATATGTTTGGCTAGAGAAGGCATGTGTGGATAAGCAAAGAGTGCATGTTGATGCTCTTATAGTAGTAAAAGAGTACACCTTACTAGATTCTCTTTAAGTGATTCTTTTAGGGATTGTGGATTTGGTGGTGGTGAAGTCAAGTTTCACAAGAAAGAAGTATGTACTATAAAAACTCATGTCTTACATTTGATCAATAATAATAATATTTTTTCAATATCTAATAGATAAAATATAAATCTTAATAGAATCATATGAAGGAGACATAAAATAAGTTTTTCAAAATAATAAAATCATCAAATCCTCAAAGTATTTTTTAATTTGAAACTCTTCGAACTATATTTTTGCGTTTATTTCCAAATACATTGATGAAAATTGTACTACTATAAGGGAGCTTATCTTCTTTCCAAGAAATACATGTTATATAATCACCAATAGAAGGTATGGATAGGTGGATTTCAATATGTAGATATATGGTTCCATATGTGCTATATGTGTGTTTCAAGGTGATAATATTTAAGAGGTATATACTCCATGGATCTTTCTCATATACTAGCTTCCCAATGATAAAAATATTTACTAATGAATGGATTGTTAACTATTGCAAGATGATCTATGAAACAAAAGGACAACTTAAGAACTGCTAACATTTCCAATTTACCCAATCAAGGCATCTTCTTAATAAAGTTAAATTGAAATTGGCAAAGGTACAAATTATAATGAAGAGGAGAATAAGTGTGGCCAATGGAAATGCCTTTTACTTATCTTACAATTGCCTATACTGCTTCAATATAATAGAACGTAACACATGTTGGTTAAGATTAAGAAAATTTGAAAGATAACATATATATAATCATTTTTAATCATAACCAAAGTTATTTCTTGACTTTTTGAAGCCAATATATCCTACTTTTTTGCAAGGTTAATTAAATAAGAAAAAGAATCAATATGGCTACTCTTTTCAAATTAGAAATGGCCATATAACATATACTAGCATGAAATGTAGGATTTTAATAAATATTATCATACAAATTGGCCACATAATGTAGACCGCTTTTTTCCTCATCATGAATGGCCACATGACATGAAGTGATAGTAAATGTAGGAATAAAAAAACTATTATTAGAAAAATTTACAATAAAGTCATATTGATTTTGAATAAGCCAATAAGAATACTTTTGAATCTTAAAGATAGTGAGAATGTCCTTGTGCAAATTTTTTATACATGCTTGTAGAATTAAACCAAGCGGTTTCTTAGGGGATTCGGTATATGTGAATCCTCTACATCATGTGCGCTAAAGGCATATTTAACGCTATCCTTATTTGTGGATTATTCCTAAATAAAACACATCATTTTTCTATTCAATGTATGAATAACCCCTTTATGTGGTATCCTTATGTATGTAAAAAGGTGCACAAATATAATGTTTCAAAAATCCATTCGTTTGAACCTACATGATATGCTTACATATTTGTGAGTGACCTCTCCAAGCAAGGTGGTAGCAAATTTTCCAAAAGACATGCGATTGAATAAAATTAACAATTTCAACTATTGGTTATCCATCAAAAAGTTTTTTGGTGAATCGTATATATCTCCATGAGATATGTAATGCATATTGCATTAAAAGAGATTAGCCAATTTCTTGAATAATTAGATGCCAATAAACATAAGTATAATATTCATTAAGGCTAATATTATCAAATTCAAGACCATTTGCTCCTTTTAGGGTGGTCATTCTAACAAGCTTTATGCATGATTTGAACATGGGTATTTCGGTTCTTTTGTGATGTTGTGAAATAAAAATACATTTATCTAATATATTTCTATTTGAAAGCTAAGGTTTTTTATCTTGTTCATGCTTAGAAAACTCTTGTTTTTCTTGAAATATCCATGCATAGGGAGACTTTTGTTAAAATGGGATAATACAATTATTCATAACATATCTTAAATAATGTTCATGGTATTGTTTAATGTTGTAATTTTGACATACATTTATCCATGTATTCCATAATTCTTTGATGAAAGAGAAGGGGTTCCTAAAAAGTTGTAGAAAGCTTCTAAAATAGGGTGACATGTTAAAAAACAGGGGGATTTTTAGCCAGTTTTGGAGATTTCATACAAAAAGAAGGGCTTCCAAAATCGTGGGAGTGCACGATTGCAGTTTACAAGTAGCAAAAATTTGGGAGAAGAAGTGATCTAGGAGAATTCTGACAAGGTGTCATGGAGTTTTACTCCCCTTTTGGAGCCAATGAAAACATCGTATTTGTGATCTAAGAAGTGGAGAATAAGTTAATATTTGGTGTGCATTTTTAGTCTACTAGGGAGCTCTAGGAGATCTAATGCTTGGAGATTGCTTCCGAGTTGTCCTAGACAAGGATTTTGTTCATCTTCTCAAGTTCTATCAATACATAGTGCTTTGATTCATTAAGCTTTTTCTTTATCTTGTGTACCTCTTGTCTATTCTTTTTCTTCTCTTCTATCTCTTATTCTCTACTTCCTTCTCTCTTTGATCCTCGGTGGATACGACCTTTCGACTAAAACCCCTTTGACATGAGGAGCTTCCCATACGTGCTCCAAATCACTAGGAGGTGGGCAAAGTTTTTCCTAAATTGGATTGTCACACCCCTTCTCAAGATCTTTAATAGTGAGGAAGGGTAACCTCTCTTTTGTCCCACTATTACCCTAACATCCACCTTTTCTCTTGGTGGAAATATTCTACATGGTGAAGGCATACTAATCTAAGAAACTAGAAATTATATGAATTCTTGAAAACAAATCTTTCAAAATTTATTGAAGTGCAAAGACGAATTGGAAAGAGAAAATTGAAATGAAAGATTGAATAAGGATCTTACGATTGCAATTCAATGACTCACTAATTATATTACCTTACCTTTTACAATATATTGTGGGACCAATAAAATCCAAGCACATAAGAAAATTTAATCTCATTTTTCCCTTCTCACCACCCCCTATCAACAGATTTTGCAAGCATTGTCATATTCTCAAGTACGTAGTGAAATGGAGAAAATCACATAAGAATGTGTCTTAATACACAATGTGTGGCCATGTTGAAGCAATCTCCATGCCGTGGAATCCATAGAGATATTACATAAACATATTTTTATTATTTTATAACATTGGGATCCATCTAATCATTCAATTCTCCTCAAAATCCCATTTTCTATAAATTTTTGCTTATGAACATCTTTTAAAAAACCAATTATTATCATAAAAAGTACATTGATCCAACCATTTAGATTTTTAATTTTTTTTTCACAAGAAAATTCAAACATACACTCGCTATATAATTTTTTTTCATTTTTAAATATAATGAGACTTACCACAAAAGATTCCATAAAATCCCTTTATTTTTTATGATTTCGAGATTGCTTAGACAACCCACTAATGCTCCAGATAGCCGCTAACAACCATCTTCATACTCCTTTAATCCATTGCTGGCATCATATTATTTTTCGGCACCCCTTTCCCCTCTCCCTCCTAGCCCTTATGAACACCCACCACCACAAGGCTAGAGAGAAAAGGAAGAGAAGAAGACTAGATTTTCCATTTTCCACATCTTGCATCACTTTGTGCAATTCAAGTGGTGATCAACAACAAAGAAAATAAAGAGATCATGGCCAAGAATGTTGCTATCAATTCCAATAGTTGTGAATTGAGGATTTCATCAGGATTCAAAAGGCATTGAAAAAATGTGCCTCTTCCCCTCCAATCATGAGAAATTTGGTGTTTTTTGCCTCTTTTAAGCCTCTTCGTCACTTATTATCAAATAATCGATTCATTTCCTTTGCATTTGCATTGGCAACAAGTGATTCCATTAAAATCAAAGGGGCAATTGAGCTCATATTCAAGATTTGAAAGCACAGCCACATTCTTGGCATCGTTTTCTATTGACTTGGCCTCATAGACACTATTTTCAGTCTCTAGATTAGGTAGCTACTTTGTAGTGCTAAAGTTATACCTATTTAAATGGGATGTCTAACAAAATCTAATTGATGAAAGAACACTTCCAACATATTTTGAGATACTCACTTTTGCTTATTGAACTTCAGTGTCTCTTCATTTTTATCGCAAATGCTTCATTTTCTACTTGAATTTTGGCACTTAGTCACACATCTCACTCTACATTAATCTCCTTCAAGATCTATACCTATGTAACCTTGGAATGAGTGTCTAAATAGGAAAATCTTGATTAGGCTATGACTAATTGGAACAGAAGAGAGAAGACTGCATAAGGAAGAGAAACAAGGAGAGTGAAAGATTAACGAGGAGAGAAAAACATTAGAATGAGAAAAAGGAGGTGAGAGGAATATTGGATTGATAGAAAAGAGGTGAGAAAAGTCATGAAAGCTTAGAGAAGTTGGAGAGATGAAGAGACTATTTGTATATTACTGAATGGTGATAGTTTACAAGTTTCTTACATCTTTATATCTATGCTAGTGTGATTTAGCATTATTTTCCAAATAACTCAAAAAGATAAATCTCTTTTTAGTTTCTTACAGGCTTCATTGATACATTTTCTTAACTAAGAAATAAAACTTATAAGCATATCTACAATCATGAAAACAAGTGCATCAAGTGATCTACATCCAAAATCACATTTATTTTGAAACTTTTAAACATGACTTTTTACATTGTTTTATACACAACAGAGCCTATAATTTTTACACCTTATTAAAGGTGATATTAAATGCAACCCTTATTGTTTACTCATGCGGAGTTATCTTTATAAATCAAATGTAGACACAATAACATAGTTTAAGTTAACAAGATGTCAAATGACAATACACAATAAGAAGTATAGGGCCCAAGATGAACCAAATGGTAAAATAATTATTATTGAGTTATGTGTACGTAACAATACAAACTGTATGAGGTCACTTGAAACTTCACTTACTAAAAAGTTTTTAGGGAGTATAGAATCATAGTTGGTGTGCAAATCGGATGCTGGATGCATACGTAGCGAGTGCTAGAAGCTCCCCAAGAATAAATAACTCTACTTTAAGCTCAAAAATCAAGAGAATAGACTTGCACGACATAAGGCAAAAAGACCAATTGGCTATAATCTCCCCCCACACCTTGTGTGAGCGCTTAACAAGGCATGTATTTATAAATTTATTCATCTCAAAGTTTAAAAAAAGCCAAATTTTACAAATAAGCATGCTTCAGCTTTTGTGTTTACTTTTGTCCAAATAAAGAATAAAGCGGTTGGGCGATCCAAGAGTCGGATTGTGTCCAAATACAATGTTCAATAATGAAATATTTAAACCGTGCACCCATGCACATACAAAATGATAAATGTTTGTCAAGTGCTTTAATACATAAGTGTGCCTAAATAAATATTAGCGCAACGTCTTTATTGATAAGATGCACGCCCATAAAAAATGTAACGTTCCAAATTTCTTTCTTCACGTGAAGTACCCTTATAGGAAAGGGGGATATTGATATGGAAAATTTTAGGATAATGCAAAAGAAAAAAAAAATCCCCTCCCCAGCCGACTATTGTGTTGGAAGGGGAGGGGAATAGCAACAAGGCGGAAGCTCCTCGGTGGGAGCTCACAGGTGTGGAGTGCCATGCCTCTCACCACGTCGAGAGGAAGGATCCCCCCTCCCCTCCCCTATTTAAACAAGAGGAGGCGCTGCCATTGGGGTAGCTGAATACGTGAGGGAGATCGAGAAGAGAGGGGACGGCAGTCTGCAGCATCGTGAGAGGGTGTGGGCTTCCGTGATGCTAGACGGAGGGCCACTGCCGCCCAGTTGGCACTCGATACCATGCCACCTCCCCCTACACACGTCCGGGATGGTAGCCGGCCAGCCATTCCCCGTCGCCGCCATCATCTCATACACCGCCTGCAGCTCCTCCGAGTCCATGTAGGGGTTGGTGGACGTCGTCGCCACATCAGCCGCCACTACCATGCTAGCCACCGCGAGCATCCACACAAGCAGCGCCGCCACCCTTGCGACATATCCAGTATCTGTTGTGAGCACCCGCCAACGTAGGAAGCTTCCAGAAGCTTCTAGAAGGGAGCTTCATAAGCCCCCATTCCCTTGGCCTCAAAACCACTATCTCCCCCCCGTGCTAAACTCATTAGCCCTTTGTCTTGGGCTTTATAAACCCCTTTTACCCCTGTGTCCTAAAATTTTCCAAGGCCCCTTCTTATGCCTTTTGGAAACACCCCCCCCCCCTAGTGTTTTTATTTCCTACTTAGGGCCCTTGTTCATTATAACCTTCGGAACTCCCCCTTATATCTTCTCCTAAGGCCTCCTTAGGCCCCCTTTTTCAATAGCCTTTAAGGCTACTTTCCCCCCCTTGGAGTTCCTCCCTTGAGATTCTATAGGGGTCCATTTTTCCCAATAGAATTTTTCCTTAGCCCTTTCCTTGGCCATGCAAGAATACCCCTTGGATCTCTCCCACACCTTGTGTCTTTTCCACACCTTTCTATTCCTGTTCCTGCGAGTTTACAAAGGCCATTAAGCCTTCTCCATGGCTTTAATGGGTCTTAGTCGTGAGAAATTTTGAAGCACCCCCTTCCAAAATCCCTACTTCAAGGAGAGAGCCTTCTAAATCTACTTTCGACGGACGGTGCAAGGGAGCGACGGTGGAATTCCAAAGAGGAGTTGTAAAGCTGCTTCCACGTCCGAAAGACTACAATTGCGATGCCTCCTAAGAAAATCCAAGGCACAGCCACAAGAGGGTCATCTCCGGGCATCCACCTAGACATCTCACCTCAATCCCAAGTTTTCCTTCCTAATTTTTAAATGTTGAAATTCAATCATGCAAGGTAAATTGTTGGATATAGGATATATTTTTGTCCTAGATGTTCACGACAAAGGAACTTAGTCATTAATACTTTTATTGAATCATGAAAAATAAAGAAAGCATAAATGCATTTCTGGCAAATAGCTTTTGTATTGAAATGAATTATAAGACTAGATTATTATCCATTAAAATTGTATACTTTGGTTAAGCCTAGAAGTATGAACTGCATCTTGCACTATTAAACCATACCGCAATGAATCATCATGGAAAGTGCAAAGCATGAAATGTTTCTTACGATGCATAAACTCTATGAAATTATCGTTGTCAACTGCCTAAATGAGCAAGAAAAAGGTTGCTTATTTAGCATAAATTTTGTTCGCAAAGAAAAGGAAAAATTAGTTGAAATTAACCTAACCTCTGCCTGACCTCAAATCGATAACTTAGGGTTGAAAATCAATTTACGCATAGACAACAAGTCATGTAGAAATGATCCTGTAATTATTTTCTAGAGTTAAACAAATTGGCATAAACCTAAAACACCTGAACCGCGGAATACTCGTTTGTAATGAGTTAAATTCCAAGAAACGCCCATACCTTAAATACTTGCCCACATTCACTGAATGTAGGGACAATGAATTGTAATCATAAAAGGAACTAGGGTTTGTCCCTGAGAATCTTACAAAGATGAAGCTTGGAAACCCTAGGTCTAACGACGTCAGCTTAAAGAACCTGAAACAGATTGTTTCATGACTCCATAGTCTCATAGTTCGATGTAGCACTTGCGCAACAAGTGCGGAGTCATATGATCTTGTGATTGGATCACAACGGAATGGCCAAGTTCTCGCAATGAAGTTGGCATGTCCTTATGCAAGTTATCTTGCAAGAGGATGAATAATCATCCTAATTTAGTATCCTTCTTGAGTAAGGAAGATTGTTTGGAAACTAAAGACCAACCGATAAACTTAAGGTTCACTACAACAAAAAGGCTCCATAGACGCGCTTGTAGACATAATATTTGAATTGTGAAAAAAAAAGTCGGGCGCGTTTATTAACGCGTCTATTTTCGCGTCTACAAAATCATGTCTAAAAGCGCGCTTATAGGCAAAAGTAGACGCACATTTAGACGCGCCTATAGACGCAGGTATAAATGCGCTAAGTAAATATATAATCATATTTTAAAAAAAGTGGATATATTCATATTGGGCGTCTATACACGCGTGTATCTACGCGTCTAACACCGCGTTTACTCTAAACGTTTTTTACGAGAATAGACGCACATTTATCCTCCAATTTAGACGCGTTGGTAGACGCACAAAACAGAGGTATGAAAAAAAAACCAGAGAGCATGTGGCTTCTCTGGTTTTTTTGCCCCCATCAACATCAAATTCTATACTTAGGGAAAACAGAGAAAGATTATTTCAAAGATTGGATACTGAAAACAAAAGAATGTATGTAGCACATAAATTTTCATATATATAGATGAAATGTTTTTACATTATGAGTTCTAGTGCTTGTGACGTCATGATCGCAAGCACTAGCTGAAAGTAATACATATCAAAAATGAAAATTACAAGCCAAGGGGAGGCATGCATGCATAGGGCTCCTCTATATCTCCTCAGAAGAGGCATCATCATCACTACCACCACCGCTGCCTGTGCCGCCGCCGTTGCCGCCACCGCTACTGCTAGTCCCCCCTTCCCTATCCTCAACTGCATCAAGGTTCGCCTACACAAAGAATTAAAGTATATAAATACCATTACAAAAAATAAATCATATTGATCTATACTTTTCATGTAAAAAATAAAACATACCTCTTCCGGTGGTGGAATCCTCATGGCGCGATTATATTGCTCCTCCGTGATGAGTCTCTCCTCGTAGAAATGCTGCCAAGTGGACGCCCGGTTATGACCTTGATGGTAGCCTACCTCTCTAGGAGTAGGCATTCTACCAACAATATGGAACGACAAAACAATTTGAACATACAACGCATTAAAACACACTACATAATGAAGTGAAACAAATTACAAAATTTAATTTAAAAAAAGAAATCAAATAATACTTACAAACTCAGCCTCCCATGACTCCTTGCCACCCGATCCATAATGCGACGATCCCATGGTTGCCATCTGGATACGTCACACCTCTACATGCTGGCGACTTGTCATTTTCTCCATTGCTCTCTTCTTGGCCTCTTTCCACTCCTTGCGGTGGCAATTGGGTGGTTGGCCATATCCGGGGCGCCCCTGCTCTTGTCTCCGCAATGACTCCTTGGCGCGCGTCATAAGGTGAGACCTCTTGTTATGAAGCGCGTCTCTCACCTTTGACCGTCCCCAATCATCTGAGAATCATGAATTCTCGGGATTAGGGTATCTTTTATGTACTGCTCGCAGCACCTCTTGCCACAAACCATTTTTTTGGTGCTTGAAGGGAATCACGCAATCTTTGTATATGGTATGCACGACACTCCTCAAGTAGGCTATCACTTCCCTCCCCTCGAAGTCATGCAAGATACCACCAACATCACTAATAGAGTCGTACATTTGTGGAGGCTCACCTCTCTCATTTTCCAGTGAGGGTGATCGAGAGCCACCACCTAGGCAACCCACACAAAGCCCTCGACCTCATCGTCCTCCCGCACCACTCTCCCTCCTCCCTCGATGTGCACTACCCTCTACCTCACTCGATACACGTGCCTCTGCAGATGTACGTGCTTCGGTCGATCCATGTACCTCAGCTGATCCCTGTGTAGGCAAAGATGTGATATGTGTCCCAGACATCACACTGAAAACCTCATCTGCAATGGGAGGGCGACCAAGATAATTGGTCATCTCCCCCATGAATTTTTCCTTGTTGAATGGGGTGCTAGAGGATCCAGGATTCCACATCTACACAAAAAAAATTATATTACCATGTGTAGATAAAACATATTACATACAACGTCTATACCTGCGTCTTTGTGAGCGTCTGTCAGCGCGTGTATCCTCGCGTATACACTACAGAGCACACGCGCCTGCACACGTGCTCAAAGATGCGCCCCTAAAGAAACTTTTTCTACGTCTATATCTGCGTCTACACTGAGATGTAGACGCGCTATCAGACACGCTTGGTCGGATGATTTTAGCGGACGACTGTCATTATTGATTTACAAAATGCAATACATAATGAAATCACAAATCCTAAATACACAGACAGAGCAGAGAGAGGAAGATAGAAAGAAAGAGAGAGAGAGAGAGAGAGAGAGAGAGAGAGAGAGAATCACCTTGAGTATTTGGTGTGGCGGGTGGTAGCGCTTCTTCCTCTTCTTGGTAAGTTACCCTCCCTTGATGCTTGCTTCCTTGCTTGCTGCTTCTTCTTGTTCTCCTCTCTCTTGTTCTCTCTTTCTTCCTCTCATTGGCTTTCCTTTTTCCCTTCTTGTGTATTTGAAATGAAAGAAGAGGTGAGTCATGAGGAGGTGAGGCATGAAAAGACTAGGTGAGGCATGAAGACACTGCATGTCGGCTAAACTCAACCTTCAGAACCGCAAAAAACGTAGGAAAGGAAACGCGTAGTTTGAAAAGAAATGATTTAAGTATGATTTGAATTTTGATGTGTGCGTCTATTTTTACGTGTATAAGTGCGTCTATTTGCGCGGATATATAGACGCAAAAATTGTGTCTATTTACACGCACGTTTACACGCGCTTATAGATGCTGGGATAGACGCGCCTGACTTTGCACGCCTAACATGCTCGTCTATGCCTCGTTTCTGTTGTAGTGGTTTGACCAAGTCGGGTTAATAGGGTACACCCTAACCCAGGATATAGGGGATTTTGCCAAGTTGCAAGTTATTCGGGATCGAGTGCTGGACGCATTCGAAAGGAAGGATTCATTCCTTAGCAGTTTGCCAACAAAAACGATCAATGGAAATGTTTGTGCTTGCTACAGATTTTAGAGCACTGTTTGGCTTTATTTGCCCAATGAATTAAAAGATAAATGGATATCTATACTTCAAATTGAAGGCCTGAAGGGAGAGGCAGCTTCAGTTACCCCCAAGTGCCTGCCTAACCCTAACCAAGGGGGTTGTTGACTGCGCCGGGAAAGTGGACCGAACCCGCCGCGAGAGGTCTCTCCATTGAGCGCTACTTGGAGCAGGAGGATGCTTGGGTGCCAGGGGGGCTCTGGCTGTAAATCCCTCGCCTTCCGGGTCCTGTACAAGAGGCTAACGTGACTTAGGATTGGATCTCGAGGCCCGCATACTAGTCTGCGGGCGGAAACTTGGATTAGTGATCCCTGTGGATTGCTGGATAGCCTTCGAGCAGATTGTGGATAAGCCTACGGGCTGGACTCTTTGTATTTCGAAGATAAATATGATAACCTGTTAATAAGGAACTTGTCTGATATTGTTTCTCTATGTCAAGTGATAAGATTGCGTGAAGGAACCAGTGCCTAACGGGTTAATTAAAGAAGCTGGTTGTTACATGTCCAACTAATGTGTTAGGTAATTAAATAACTAAAACAACCTGAGGGAAGTGCGGAGGTTGGGCCATAGGTCCGTCCTACAGATGGGTGGTCCCGATTGGCCGAGAACTTTTCTCAAATCACGACGGACAACAGGAAGATCGTCAAAGAACACAAACAACAAAAGCGTTGACCTAGATTTATGATTAAAATCGATTTACGTTGTTTTAGGGGAACGGAATGGGACTATGCCTTATGGCAGAGAGGTTGAGCTTTGCATCCCTCTCGTTTCCCATTCTCCTTGAACCAAGTGCAACGTGAATCAGCTTCGGACCTGGCATTTCTGCGTAAAGTAGTTCGCTTGGGTCTGACGCTAGTTGCTGTTAGGAAATGACCAATCAGGAAAACCCTAATTTAGGTCGATCCTAAGTGGGAACAGCCAGAATACTTCCGCTACGTGGCAGACGCCAAAAGCTCTAGATCGCAAACCCCGTAACATTTCATGGGAATGCCGGGCGGAGCTTTCTAGACATCCTTTTTGATGGACTGCTAAGACGTGTCCTGAATATACAAGTGGACACGTTACAAAAAATGATAATTTCCTCTAAGTAATTTGAATACGTGCTATCGCTCAGTGCTTCCCACCGCCACCGTCGCCTGCTTTACACATAAACTCATATCCCCAGAGTGGGATAGCAATTGTTCGCAATTCCTATTAGCTCAATGTGGAGCGAGCAATGAGGGATAAGTACTTAAACTTAACCATTGGGCCTCTTCAACATTGGGCCTCTTCAACATGATGATTTTTAAACTTAACCAAATATCTATAATATCTACGACCAGTTCTAGTGATCATATAGTCAGTGTTTAGAATAGTTTTGGACTCAATGATTTTAGCGACAAGCTCGACACTTGAGATGATAGATCCACCCACATCTGGAGTCTTATCTTTGTCTCGATTAGCCAGCCTCCAAGCCCTAGGTTGGTTGAGGCAGAGGATATTCGAAGTTGGAAAGTCCCCCTCCCTCTCTCTCTCTTGTGAGTCGAGTTGACGGACATTCTCTTCTTCCTTTTCCCTGAAAATAATCTCTTTGAATTGTGCTTGCACCTTGCAAGTTGCAACTATTTGGGAGGTCGGAGTATCATTTACCTTCATATTATATCAATGCATTAATTATTGCAATTTGCGACTAGAACGATAGTTGATGCTCTAGAGTCTAACCCCACACTCTCTCTCTAGACTCTTTATCTTTTCGTAGTGCCTTCCGACCTCGCTCTCTGTGCCTTCCTTATAGAGAGACTAAGAGAAGGTTTTTTTTCTGTTTGCCTCAACTTCCTGCAGAGTTCGAGACTGCAATTCTGTTTTCTGATTTGAGAGAGAGAGAGAGAGAGAGAGAGAGAGAGAGAGAGAGAGAGGAAGGTTGGAATAAAGGAAGGAGGGAGGAAGCCAGGGAGAAAGATGGAGATTCCTTCCATTGTGATGCTAGCTGAAGCAGCTTAAAATCCTCACAACACAAGCTCTTCCAATTTTAATGGTCGCAACAGCAGTAACACTGTTATCCCATTCTCTCTGCCGCCCCAATTCAGAGCAATGATGCCAACTCTGCTATGCCCGCGGCCAGCCACATTGTCGACTCGCCAGATGGCGTTTGTGTGCACCCCATCCGCTGCATCCAGAACACAGTCAGCCGAGCCGGGTCACATTCTGTAAACGTCGCACCCGCCTCTTCATGAAAGCTGACGAGCTCGCTGTGCTCGGTGATGCACAGGTGGCCGTTATCGTCTTCTGCCTGACACCGGCAGGATGCACCACTATGCCAGCTCGAGGTATTTCTCATTCATGTTTTTATCTCAAAAAGCTGGATTACCGCGTCGTTTACTTCGTCCTATCTACTACTGCACTCTGCGGACTCTGGAGGTAGCAAGATAGAAATTCAACGTTAACTCTTGATAGAAAATTAGGACTAGGGTCCAGGACCCGATGATATTGGATCACATTACCAAGGACGCTAATATTGAATACAAATTGTGCAAGGAGCCAAGCTTAGGATTGTGCTAGGAGTTATGCAAACGAACACCCCATAGAAGTCACCATTGAGGGTCTCACGAAGGTACTTTACTTAGGGCACTATATATTAGGACCAATGCTCACAAAAAACCGTCCTTTAATGTATTTTTTCTTGGCAAGATTTTCAAAAAAACAATTGAAATTGAAGCTCGTCTTGATGAAAACTAGCTAAATTTTAAGCATTTTAGTTATAAGACAAGCTATTTCCCTCCCAAAAATAGTTGGTGTTAAGTTTGCTCCTTTTTTCCATTGGATGGGAAGAAAATCTTTTGTGAGCATTAATCGGGACTTGTGTGGATTTTCAATATGAATCTTCTTAATGAACAAGTAAATTGATACTAAATCTCTAAAAAGAATGAGAGTTGAAGAATGTGCCACAAGAACTTAACTTTAGTTGCAAGTTGCAAGAGTTCAAGAGTTTCATGTCACTCCTTGACTCCTTGGTGTTGCACTATTCATAAAGCACCTAACTCACTCATTTTGTTCAAATTGCGTCCACCAAGGCATGACATATGAAAATTTGGGTTAGTTTTCTTGTTTGATTTTAGGTCGAATGGGATCAACAAAAGTTGTGAGACGAATATATATATATATATATATATATATATATATATATATATATATATATATATATATATATATATATATATATATATATATATATATATAACATAATTAGAAGTTCATATTATAAAGTTAGAGATAAGAAAATTTAAAATATAATCAAAAGAAACAAGGATAACAATGAAGTGTGCTCACTATGCATCTAAAGATACAAGGGTCACTGAAACTTTTGACAATGTTGCCAAGAACCAATTCAAGAGCTCTTCAACAGTTTGGTGGCCAAAAAGTGAGCACCAAGAGAAATAACCATGGTGAATTATGAATGTGGAAGAAAGTGGGGATGAGATGCATTGAGAGAGAAAGAGAGGAAAGGAGAGAGGGAGAAGAATGAATGAAAAGGAAAAGAGAGAGAGAGAGAGAATGAGGGGGGGAGGGAGGGAGAGAGGAGAATGAGTGAGAGAAACAATGAGGGGAAGGAGAGAAACAAAGAGAAAGGCAACAAAGAAAGAGAAAGAGAGAAAGAAAGAGAGGGGGGAGAGAAAAAGAAACTGAGAGTGAAGGGAGAGGTGGATAAAAGAATGAAGTAAAGAGGGAAAGGAGAGTGGAGAAAAAAGAGAGAGCTAGAAAGAAAAGGTGTCAAAAAGAGGGAGAAGAAGAGAGAGAAAGAAACAACAAAAAGAGAGCAAGAGAAAGAGAGAAAAACAAAAACAAGAGAATTAGAGAGAGCGAAATGATAGAAAGAGAATGACAAAGGGGGAATACATGCATCAAGAGGGGTGAGGAGAGAGAGTCTTTCAATGTCTTGTTTTATGTGTTTTTTATTTTTTATCTTTGATTTTGATTTTAACAAGATGTGTCTAGTGCGAGTGGAGAGGAAACGATAGAAAGACATATAAAAAAGAAGGGAAGGAAAGGAAAAGAGAGAAGAAATGAGAGCGAGGAGGAAAGATGCTGGAGAGAAAGAAACATTTATAGAAAGAGGGGGAGAGAGAAGCAAAGAAGGATAAAGGGAGGAAAATATAAAAAGAAAAAGAGAAAGAGAATGTGAAAGGTGGGAAGAGAAATAAATAAGGAAGAAGGGAGGTTAATAAAAAAAGAAAAGAGAGAGAGAGAAAGAGAGACAGAGAGAAATAAAAAGGGGTATAGATAAAGACAGAGGGACATGGAGAGAAAAAGAATGGATAAAGAGATATAGAGGGAGGCAAACAAATTGAGGAAAAAGGAGAGAAAGAGGAGTATAGATTGAAATAAAGGAAGATCATAAATGAAGGAAAAAAAAACCTATTGTTTATCATAACGTAGAACAAGTGGAAAACAATGATGGTTGTGATGTCCAAAATCTCGAGGTATATCTTAATCAACGTGTCCCATGTCCTTGCTCTCAATGCAAGCTAGCAATCAGATAAAATCGTCACTTGTCTATAGAACACATACAATGCTTCGACGAGTTCCAAGCAGAGATAATTAATTAGGCGATCTCAGCCTTTAAACGACGAACGGTAAGAAAAGTGTATATCTATCATGTCTTACATCCACAAACTAATTGAATATCATATACAAAAACATTAGACATGCCTATAGAATTTATAGAGGGAGGTGATGCCTCACCCTAAGAAGGAATGCACATATTATAGGAAATTAGAAGAGTTTGTGGGCACGCGATGGATGGAGTACTTGAGCCACAATCCACTAATTGGAAGGTACCACTCAATCTACACCCTCGATACTAGAGGAGATAGTTAGCCTTTCGCACCTTTCTCCAAACTTGGAGCTTGAGATGGAGGCAATGATTAGTGCATTGATGCCCATGGATGTCGAGTCATTTGATCCACTGAGAGAGAAAGTGTCAATATCATTATATGATGGGTGCCAAGTATCTCCCCTGAAGATGTTACTTGCGTTCCTAAGTGTGCAGGCAAAATAAGGGTGGAGTGATGTGACTATGACCTAGCTGTTCAGATACATTGTACATACGCTTCATTGATCTTCTTGACTCCATTATAAAAAATACTTATGCTTTTCAAGGTATTTTAAGTTTTTTTTTCCAAGTTGCTAAAGTGTCATATATTACCACTTGAAAATATGATGACTATAACATCATCCATGTATGTGTCAACGAGTGCATGCCATTTTGAGGAGACAATGGGACTATGGAGACATATCCAAAGTGCGGTGCTTGTAGGTATCGACAGGACTTGCAAGGAAAAATCATTTCTCAGAAAGTTCTTAGACACTTTTCACTTATACTATATATACGTCACATGTTTTTACATTGGGCATGGAGAGCTTGACATTAATGTGGCATGCACAGAATAGATCCACAGATTGAGACCAACGAATATGAGAAAATTCATGTGCATGGAACCACATTGACTCTACCTTTCTAAGATTTGTATGAGAGCCAAGGAATCTTCGGCTCAGTCTTGCTATGGATGGCATGAATCCATTTGGTCTTCACTCAATTTCTTATAGTGTGTGGCCTATAGTCCTTGTTAACTACAACATCGCGCCATGGCTTTCTACGAAGAAAGGGGACCTGATCTTTATCTTGCTCATTCTTGGGTACTACAAAGTCAAGAATATGAATATCTGTCTCCATCAATTAGTTGAAAAGCTCAAGATTTTGTGGAAGGAGGGGGTCACTATGGAAGATATAAGCAATCATGATGGTCGATAGTCTACCAATATATGAGCTCAAGAATATACAAGGTTCGCTAGTGTTAGAGGCATTAGTACATATTTCATAGTGGCTATCAACAGTGGATTTAGACAACAATATGCTATGGTTACTGAAGGACGATGATAGACCGGAGATGTGGTGGTTGGAAACGGGGTAGAAAAAAGGATGGATACTGCAATGAAAGAGAAAGTGAATTGTTTTTGTATATTGCATCATGCATCCATGGAGACATGGCTTACTATGTACAAGCATGCCTAAAAAGATCGAGAAGAGGCATGATCAAAATTTTGACACAGTACATGCCATCAATGGATTCGATATCCTAAGGGAATGGAGTAGATGGCATGGTTTATTTCTATGCGATGGTTACATGGAGCTTTGATTGTAGCTTCTCGTGAAGGGGTTTAGGTCTCTATAATGAGGAATGGAGATTCTCGAGGGGATATAGTCTAAAGGTAACCACATATTTCATAAGCTAACGTATCTAGATTTTATATGTAACAACTAATCTAACCATTTTAATGTATAGTACAAAATCTACAGTGCGACGTGGTTGTGTGGGTGACATTTCCACATTGAGTGCATCGACAAAATGTACTCCACAATGGATTGTGTTAGCATCGTAATGTTTGAGCAAGAGAATCGATGGCGAGCCATGGATCGAAACACCATTAGAGATGAGATGGACTATTTTGGGAACTTGCAAAGAGTTATCTCAGTGAATTATCGTTGCTTCTCCATGATTATATTCAATGTACAGTGATTCAAAATGTTATTGGAAGGAGCTGTGGCAATCATTTCAGTGAGGTCCATCTAGATTTCTATAAATAGATTCCAAGAAAAGATTGATGGATGTGTGCGACAAGTTTATCCTGTTTGGTGCATTGTGAATACATGCATGATCTTTTTTTAAAAATATTCACAATATAAAATACTCATAAATATTGAACCACTCTTATATGTGATTTTGAACATGTAAATTTTTATCAAAATCCCCGATAACCTTGATGGTGGTATGTTGTGCCATCAGCTCCTCGGTGTGTGAGAGTGTATGATAAAAGTAATGTTTCTAGCATAGATGAGGAGAGCATACAAGTGGAGGGGTTAATATTGCGAAGGGTGGACATCAAAGAGGGCTTGGAGCATATAGAGGAGGAAAATTCAGGTAACAATAACGGAAAGACATGAGGCCAAAATTTCTTTGAGAACGAAGTGGACTCCTTCTATGGTGACCTATCGATAGACCTTTCTTCCAATGTACATGGAGTTGTGCCAAGACATTGACATGGGACGATAGACTAGGTCATACATTTTCTGTATTCATCTACTCAATTTGTTGATGAATCACTTTTAAGGATACTTTAGAATATGCATTTTAAGTAGTATCATTTTTTTCAGACTTACATTACGGTGCTTTACTTAAATCTTTATATTAATTATGCTAACGTCATTTTTTAACTGTGTAGGTTATCTTTGACAATATTTGGAGAGTATGATAAGTGGAGGGACGAGCGATGAGGAGTTGCAAGAGATATTCACACGTATGTCTCTAGATTAAATGGCCCGATTCAAGGATATGGTGGACCAAGAGTTGTCTCAAACAACATCAGGCAGTTCCATGATATATACTTCGGTACGATCTGATGCTTTCATTTTTGGTAGACGAGGTTGATGCCATAGACTAGGCCAGAATAGAGAGGGTGGTTTTAAGGGGTGCTGCAAAGATGTGCATGTTGTGAGCGTGCGGTCGGCTCCAAATAAGGGTACTACTCCTTGCTCTCGTATAGGTTCTAGAGAGGATGACTCAGGTGGGTGTTGTGGAGACATTGATGCAATGTCTCCATCTCATCATCTTGGTGAATACATGTCACCTCCAAGATTTGTCACACTTGTGGAGACATCTACTCCAATGACTCTAGCTTTTGTTTAGTTGTCCACAAGTGGCACCCTTATGGATACTACTTTGCGAGATACTACCCCCCTGGATACACCAGATATACAAGGGTCTCTTAGTTATGGCCATGAGTGCAATCGTAGATAGGAGAGGGCACACTTTAAGCATACCGTAAAGGGGTATGGATACCTCATAGATGATAGAATAGGTGATGTGATCATGAATGATGAGGGAAGGAGGGTGATATCTCACATGAGAGAGTTGTGCCAACAAGTTTTTAGGCACAAAATCTTGGACCATTGGAAGAATATACTGAAGGGGAGCAAGGACTCTATAGTGGCATCCTTACATTAGGAGTTTTTAGAACTTAGTGCAATAGAGAGGTTTTCCACTAGGTGGATGATGGAGGGTACGTGTGCATACATGTCACATAGACGATCGAATGCATGTAAGACACTCAAGAGTGACGCTTCAAAGCCTAAGTGGATAGACACAGATGATTGGTAGAGACTCAGGGAGGAGGCTACAGATTCTTCAAGATGTTAGCAATAGCAATGGGAGGTAGCAAGGACATGATCAAAGACAAGGGTTGTGCATTATTTGGGGAGTGGCAGCCACAAAACTTATATAGAGAACTTTGTAAGTTTTTCTTTTGCTCTTCTTGCTTTCTTATTTGCAATATTACATATACTAATAATGGTGTTTCTAATAGTTGTATTCTATTTTCTTTGTAGCACTCCATCACAAAACACGATCCCACCATCTTGGAAATTGGATATGTAGAGAGATACGGTCTCACTACACTCATCAATAGACTATATGCACATGGCGGTCTAATAAGTCAATCATCTTTCTTATTTGTAATTACTATTTTTTTCAAATTGCACTATGTATGGTGGATTAATGTGTAGTTATTCATTTTGTAGAATTTTTCTAATGTTCCTTTGCATGAGGACAAGCTTTTTGATAGCAAGGATTTGTAGCTCGCACTTGGACTCATGGAGTGCACATCCTCTTCTTTTTTAGTTGTATGATCTATGTAGGCATCTTTCATGTACTATTCCTTAGATGTACTTATCATCTTTTATATAAAATGGTATCTTGCGATAATTATAGATAGAATTTTATGTGAGTTTTTCCTCTCTTCTCTCTCCATGGTTCCATGTAATGTCATGAGTTTTCATCAGTGGTCTTGTACTTATTCTATGTATCAGTCTTGTGGGTTCAAGTACATTTTGCACTCATCTTGACAACCATTGTATACCTAACATGTAATTCGTTTGTAGAATATTATGCAGCACATGGTGCTATATGTGGCAGGGCTACCACAAAAAAATTTCCCTTTGTAATCATTTCTATTAGTGTCGCTAATTTCTCTACATGTCACTATTGTTGTCACAATTCATGTCGCAAACCGTCACTATATACGTCACAAAATTGACTCAAATAGCGATAGTTTCTACGATGATTTTGCAGAGGCACTTATATCGACACTTTTAGCAACAATGGGGGTAAATGTTTTATGAACATTTGTGTCACTTTGAACGTCAGTATAAGGCCTATATCTTGTAGTCATGGTGACCACATTTGTTCCCTTGAACCGACTTTGATTATCTTTTCCTACAACTATACGACCTCTTTGAATGGTGACTTTTCATTATTGACATATTCATGGCATCATGTTTCATATTCATGTCTTTTGTCTTAGTCAATGGATTTCGTTGAGTTTTCAATCACATATGTCTTTGCCTTTTATTAAACCTTTTTTTGTCCTTAATTTACATGCATTTTTAAATTTGGTACTTGCAATAATTTTTGCATACATTTAACTTCTATTTCTGTGACACCAGGCATAAGATCTCCACTTGAGGTAGCTATGCTTTTGCTTCTCTCCTTATATCACTACTACTCCTGCACATGGTTATATTATCATTGGATTCTTAATTTTGCATCTAACCTTTATGATGAGATTTAGTCGAGCGCTACAAGACTTAATCTTGATCTATAAGGAAGCTTGTTTTCCTTACTTCACCTTTTGAAGATATAGGTTTCCAAGAGTTGTTTCAACATTCTCCTCATTGGCTCTTAGAAAATTCCATGCTATATTGATCAACATGATAAAAATTTCTTAGATGGTAATAAGGCATGCATCTTTATGGAGTTACTATGGTGATGGCTTGCATGATCCATGTGTGTCATGGACAATCTCAAGCTTCTTTGTCCTTTATTCTTCTTAGTTATACAAGAGCTAAGATGGACTTCTTGTTGAGGTGTCATATCTACCCGTAGTTGAGGTGGATCCCTTATTGAGGTGTCATGCCTACCTCTTCTTCTCATGTTCTCATTTACAGAGGAGCACAACAAGGTACATGTAATGTCAAGGATGGTCGTGCTCTAGCTATTTCATGTATTTCTTGGTTTACTGACCAAGTATATGGCCTTTGGAGAGCCATGTGATATCTTCTAGTGTTTGTGATTTCATCTTATATACTTTTGGCTAGAGAAGGCATGTGTGGAGGCACAAAGAGCACATGTTGATGCTCTTATAATATTAAAAGGTTGCATCTTATTGGTTCCTCTTTTAATTCTTTTAGGAATTGTACACTTAGTGGTGGGGTGATATTTGACAAAGAACAAGTATATACTATAAAAACTCTAAGACTTACATTGGATCAAGAATAATAACATTTTTAAAATATGTAATAGAAAAAAGACATATTTTGAAAAAACCATTTGAAGAAGACATGAAAGAAGCCTTTAAAAAAAATATAAATCATGAAATACTCAAAGTATTTTTCGATTTGAAATTTCTTTTAACTTTCATAGATTTTTAAATAACAAAAAATTGGTCCTCACTACCAACCCCCAAAATTGAAAGCCTAGGAATATACTTGCATCCATCCACAAATAAAATGTTAGGTCTATGCCATTATTATGAGACTATCGGTATCACAATTCCCATATAACTATTATTGATATCATTGATAATGTGAGTTAACATATTTAAAAAATGTCACATAAATTTTCATATAGAGAGTAATTGCAACATAAAATTAAGCTAGTGTACTATACTCAATAATTGTTTAGATATCCATTAGTGAAAGAAGACGAAGGGAGAAGCATATCTTATAGAAAGATGATGGGATAATAACCATCGCTTCAATGGGAAGATCTACAAGTTCAGAGAATTATTACAACAAATCACTGAGTACACCAAGTCTTTGTAATAGACCATGTCAGGCAAAGGATGGAGAAAAACACTTAAAAGGAGAAGGAGGGAATGAACTACATGGAGAAGGCATTATTTCTAATTTTTGGATATCATGCTATGATCCTCCAAATTAAGGCTACTACCATATGGTGATCAAGCACATGGGAAGTGATTAAGCAAGAAACATGATTACTTTCAGGTGAAAATTCAAATTTGTGATACCCTCAAAAAGGGGGGGGATTAGAGAGGAAGCAATAAAAGAAAGTCACTTGTATAATGTGTGTGTGTGTGTGTGTGTGTGGGATCCATCCCTTATCCTAAAGTGGGACTAACAAGGTGTAGCCCTCCTCCCCACCAAGCAACAATTGCCCATTTCTTAGAAGCTCTCAGAGAAAATACACAATTTTTTACATTGGTTATCCATCTAAAAGCTTTTTTGTGAATCTCACATGCCCCATGAGATACAGAATGCAAATTGCATCAAGAAGATATTACAGAATCTGCACACCATATACGAAACAATGAGATGAAAGTGCATCACAACAAATCATACACAAAAGTTATATTGTAAGGAAGGACATTTAGTTCAAAAATCTTACTTCAAAAGAAAGAGATTAAAGATAGATGAAACGTGGGTAAGAAAAAAGCAACCCAAAATAGACTAAATGTGTAAGATAAGAAATTGGTTGAACATAGATGAGAAATATGAACAATGCTCAAAATGTTAT
The DNA here is from genome assembly GCF_053477565.2 of Lygodium microphyllum. NCBI lineage: Eukaryota > Viridiplantae > Streptophyta > Polypodiopsida > Schizaeales > Lygodiaceae > Lygodium > Lygodium microphyllum. The sequence continues at coordinate 42,851,525 of NC_141143.1, forward strand.
TACTTTACTTCTTGGCCAAGAATAGATTATGATCTAGCTAATTTTAGTAAAAATGTAGAAATGCAGAAACGCAAGAGAGTAATTGTGACAAAATCTATGTCATAGAAGTCTGTATGAAAAGCTATTGTCCTATTTGTTTTCCTATTCCAAGTCTAGTTTACCTGAATTGACATAACGTTTGACACAGAACTCTAAATTGAGCACCAATTTGATAGGAAGAAAGCTTGTGAGTTTCCCAAATAGAAACATTTAGGGTGTCCAAGCAAGTCATAAGAGGCTCATAACATACACAATACATCAAATTTAAGCATGAAAAGAACATGAATCAAGAATTGAAAAAGATACTATATAGATATACTTTTTGATTATCTTTTTCAAGGAATTGATTGTAGTCGATCATGATAGCTCTGATACCATGTAGAGATCTAGAGAGACAAGATATGTAGAAATATGAGAGGTAGAGAAGAGACACACTATATACACTTCCAAAGACTATATCATATTGATCACAATCTACATATATATAGGTGAAACCTAGTCTAGATAGGGTGAGCTATATATAGCTCGAACAAACCTCATGCTAATCTTGTTGGATGTCCTCAATTTGTTGGCTTAAACTCTTAACTAGACTTCCTTTTTTCTACAAATTTTCTTGGATAACATCTTATTTCTCCATGCCTTAAACATTGGACTGTAGCTAAATAAGTTTTGAAGTATTTGAAATGCACTAAATATTTTGGATTGGTTTATCGGTGCTAACAAAACTATGAGACATTCACTTCAACTTTTGGGTTATACAGCTGTAGATTGGGCACGCTCTCACTTATCTATGCATTCTATAAGTGGAAACTATTTCTTTATCAATGTTTGTCTTGATTCTTAAACTAGCAAGAAACAACGTTGTGTTGCTATTTCTACTACTAGAGGTTGAATATGTAGCTATATCTTCAGCGGCTCAAGAGTTAGTATGGCCTTGAAAAGCTCTATTAGATATTGTCCATCCTCCTCTCTTCAACACACCACTTTGATGTGATAACCAAAGTGCTATTAATTTGCTAAGGGCTATGTTCAATATAACAAGTCTAAACATATTGCAGTGCATTATCATTATGTTCGATATGAAGTAAAGAAAGGTACAATCATGATTGAACATTGTCTAAGTGATCAGATGACTAGAGATATATTCACCAAAGAACTCAATGAAACATGCCTCACTCTGCTACTATTGTGCTTGAAACTTGGAGTTGTCTTAACTTGAATCTTTGGGAATGAATTCACTATGAAATTGTAGTGTCATTGTACATATTCCTTGCAGGCACCATACACTTTACATATTCACATACACCTCAGACCTATTGGTCATCTTTGTACATACATATTTAGTTTCACTTCACATGCACGGATTCACTTTACATGCACACAATAATCCTTCTTGATCATGTTTGTACATTTGTATATAGGAGCTCCAGCTTTTTATGTGTTCTCCCCGAGGGTTTTTTTTCATCTGCGATGACGGCTGGAGACATTTGTTTGAGTGGGGGTGTTGGAGCTATATATAGCTCACTCTATCTAGACCAAGCCTCACCTATATATATGTATATTGTGATCACTATGATATAGTCTTTGGGAGTGTATATGGTGTGTCTCTTCTCTCTCTATCACATCTCTACATATCTTCTCTATTTACATTTCAACAATGCTTGCCACAAAAAGCTTTCACCATCCTTTCCATCACGCGCATTTCAAGAAAGGCCGTAGTCATATTTTATCTACACCTCTTAACCCCTTTTCTTTAATCAAAAGACTATGGAATGAATGGATAAATGTATCTCAAATTTACAATATTCAACAATGCTATGAACATAAATACAATATAAAAATAATTATGTTTAAAAAATCTCCCTATGCATGGATATTTTAACAAAAATAAAAAATTGTTAGGCATAAACAAGATATAGAATTGTGGTTCTTAGATAGAAATTTATTAGATGAATTGAACTATATAAGTAAATGTATTTTTATTTTAGAACTTGACAAAGTAATCAAACACCTATTTCTAATATAAGGCTTGTTAGAATGACCATCTTGAAAGGATAAATGGTTTTGAATTTGCAAATATTAGCCTTATCAAGATGATATTTATTTTTATTGACTTCCAATTATTCAAGAAATTGGCTTATTGTACATATTCTCTCAGCTAGCTATGTTTAATTCTATAATCGTCAACAGATTTCCTTTTGGACGTCAATGTTCTGTTCCTCACTTTCAAGGACAAGGATTTATTGGGTGGAAAGTAAAGATATTGCTAATTCTTGAAGGTGATGACTTACATGATATTGTTCTTGGTAATTATGAATGTTCACCTCAACCAATTGATCAAGCTCATGATAATACCCTTGTAACTAAATGACTTATCTTTGAAGAATGGTAAACTATTTATAATGAGTGGGTCAGACGCGACAAAGCAGCTTGTTGATATATTCTTTTTGCTCTTCAAGAAGCTCTTATACTTGATGTATGTAGAAGTTCAATCTCACAAGCTATATAAGAGTGTTTTATAGCAAATTTTGAGAAGAAATATATTATAGAAATACTTTGTCTTCATAGTCAACTCATTGAGTTACAATACAACATCGAAACTTCTATGATAACACATATCGAATCATTCAAGAACATTATCAATCAACTTGCTATTGCTAGTGATGCTATTCCACAAAAGCAATTGGTAACACAACTTTTTGATACTATAAATGATATTTCTTATGATAATATTGTTACCATATTATCTAACAAAGATGGGATTAATTTTGATCAAGCTTGTATATCTTTGATTGAATATTCACAACGATATAAAAGATGACACACAAATCAAGAAACAGTTATGATCTCACAAGAAGACACATAGTGAAAACAAATCAACCAAGCTTTACTTGCTAAAAGGGGTCCCTTTGCATGCTCTACACGTAGGAGTTATCGTGGTGGTAACCTCTCTCGCCTCAAGTTCCCTAACAGCCATTGTTCTCATTGTAATAGAAATGGTCACACTATAGATGATTAATAGGCAAAACAATATGATGAAGAACATGGTATTACAAATAAACAACCATGTTTATCCAAATATTATTCTCCTTGTGACTATTACAGAAAGAGTAATCATCCAACCCATCTATGTTTCAAGAGGTGTTTTGATTCAGATCGTAATAGAGCATATACTGCTACATATGTCAACACTACTGAAGAAGCAAATTGTGTAAGTTCTTCTCTGTCTAAAAAGGATACACGTTGGCCTCTTGTGCAGTGCTCAAAAGGCAAGGGATTTACGGCCAGAGCCCCCCCTGGCACCCAAGAGTCCTCCTGCTCCAAGTAGTGCTCAACGGAGAGACCTCATGCGGTGGGTTCGGTCCATGTTCCCGGCGTAGCTAACAACCCCCTTGGTTAGGTTCAGGCAGACAGTCGGGGGTAACTGAAGCTGCCTCTCCCTTCACGCCTTCAACCTGAAGCATTAAATATCTTTCCATCTTTTAGTTCCTTGAGTAAACAATGCAAAGAGTGCTCCTAAATTGTTACAAGCACAATCAATTCCAGTGGTTGTTTATTTGGCCAACTGCTAAGGAGTGAATCCTTCTCTCCGAATGCATCCAGCATTCGATCCGGGATCAATTGCGACTTGGCAAGATCCCCAAGGGTTTTTCTGTTCACCCTTTTGTCCTTGGGTTAGGGCCATACCCTATTAACCCAACTTAACCAATATAGTAAAATCGTAGCGACCATGTTACTCCAAATTATTGATTGATCCTTTTCTTTCAAGCAAATACCTAACTTCCCTTAACTTGGCAATTCTCCCAAGAAAGGTGATATAACAAGATGAATACTCATCCTCTTGCAAGTTAAACTTGCGCAAGAACTTGCCAACCCCATTCCAAGGAATGGCAAAACTCTCTTGTGATCAAACCATAAGACCATGCGACGTTGCAACTTGTTGCACAAGTGTCCCATATATTCCAAGGGATTATTTCACCCCATCGAATGACGTTTTCTGGTCACGGAATTATGATTAGACAAGAAGCAGGGTTTAGGATGTCTTCTTCCCCAACCCATTCCTAATTGCACTAGACTGACAACATTCATTCCTAGGGATTCCAACTCAATCCGAGTTTCATCATTTGAACAAGTGATCCTTAGGATAGAAACCCTAGATCGTTTCATGCATGAGCATCCAATTGTCCCTACATTTCGTGAATGTGGGTAGGACCTTTGGGTATGAGGGTTTCGACTTGGCAACAAGTGTGAAACTAGGTCGAGTCCTTAACGTGCTAAACCCTAGTTAGAACTTGGGGTATTTATCGTATTGCTTGAACCATCCTATGTGAATCCCTTGCGGTTTTAGGTGATTTAGATAATCCGATTTACTTGTCTTGCGGCAAGGACGAACCATTCCTAGAGATGTTAACTTGATCTAAAGAGAAAACAAGTTGCAACATGTAATAATTCACATAAGCACGCGATTCATTACTTCTACGTACGACTAGATTCACAATCCCTAACTTTCCTTGTTAAGACAAAAAATGCATGTTAAATTGCGGCATAACTTCCATTGATCCCACTAGGACTTGCATTCAAGAATCATGCTCACAATTCTCTTTCTAAGCTTTTAAGATTTCATGCTTAAATGAACCATGCAGCCTTTCCCTAAATACAACTCTTGATGAATAAATTTTTTCGTACGATGAATGTGCAATAGGCACTCCTTTCCTAACTACAACGTAGTGAAATTCATGCAAAAAAACTAGAGTTAAACTATTCCAATTTACAATCACATGCCACACACAAATTCCTAGAATCATTTCCATGCTCTTCTATTTCCTACGGGGTGAATGACTTTCCCTAATGAATCATTCAATGAAGATTTGTCTAAAAATACGACATGTGATTAATCTTTCCATGCCTAATCAAAGGTGCACTTTAATAATTTCGACCTTATAAAGATAGGCAATAGGTGTTCTAGGCCGTCACTTTGACATGCACGCAAGGGCAACTACTAATAAGGTCGTGAGATGCATAGACAATTTACGTTCTTTCGTTCATCATATTGGAAATACCAATGATCACTTCATGTCATGAACTAATTATTTAAATAATCGATTTATTTCCAATTGCATTTAACTAGGCTAGGTGAATTTGACATGCATAGGTGCTTCCTAGTCCATGAATTTATCGTGCATAATGCGTTACTTTTGCGAAGAATCAAAAATAGTAAAAACTTGGACTTGTGGGCTCGGGGAGATATCCACGTGAATATTAGGAGATGAACCTCCTGCAGGCGTGCCTTGTGACTTTTGAGGGGCCATCGTAGGCGTGATTTCGGCTTCTGGTTTGCCTTTGCAGTCTATGAATTTACTCGCCTTGGTATGCAACCTCAAGATCTTTGCCCTTCTCCCTCATATGTAGGAGATCCCTTTTGAAGTACAGATCGGATCCTTGAAAAAAAAATACCGGCTTGCAGGATTTGGCTTATGGAAGGCCTTAGGGGTTGGAGCTTAGGCCTTTTTTGTGAGAGCTGCGGAAATGGAACTTAATGAGACTTGTGGGAATTGAAGCTTGTTTGCGGAAAGGATCTCTTGTGAATGGGGCTTGCGGGAAAGGAGGCTTTATGAACTTATTCTTTTTCTTTTAAAGTCCCGAGATGGCCACGCGGAAATAGGGCTTAAGGAAGCTAGGACTCCCCCCCCTCCTCTGCGGAATAAATCTTTAACAAAAATGGGTTCCTTTAAAAACCCGATGTGGCTAATGGGAGGGCTTGTAGATGACTTGTGTGAAGGGGCTTATAGAAGGCCCTTAGAAGCTTCTTAAAGGAAGCTTCCAAGAAGCTTCTGACTAAGTCAGAAATTGACGTGGAAGAAGAAAAAAAAATTGGGAGATTAACGTAGGGGGAAAAAGAGAAAAAAAAAGCTTATGATGGGCTTGTCAGGAAATGGCAGCGGCCTGACATGGTGGAGCTGGGGCGATAGCTGGCGGCCTGCAGCGAGCACAACGGTGGCCTCCTCCTCTTGCGACGACAATAGCCATTTCCTTCCGGAGCTTCACGCCTTCAGCACGGCATCTTCAGTCCCCCTTTCCTTTCCTACTAGGGAAGGTTTATATAGCCCAGGGGGGAGAGGGGACCTCCCCCACGTGACCATTGCATGGCTCCCTTCCCCCTCCTCACGCAGCCTACCACTCAACTAGGCCCATCCCTCCACACTCCCTCGGTTTGCAGATTTGAACCCCCGGGCTCGGTTTGCCAATGCCGAGGTCTTGATTGCCATGCATGCAGGTTACGAAATACACTGCTGGCAATTCCAATACGGAAGATAACCCTTGCATGAGATTCATGCGGTGTGTGGGAAGCCAAGTTGGGTAATATTTTTCGAACGGGAATATTACATCAACACTCCCCCTAAAGCTCAATTCTATCTCTGCAACTCCAAGTAAGCTTTGAAACTTTCGAAGCTTCTCTGCACCCAATGCCTTTGTGAAAATGTCAGCTATCCGATCCTGTGTGCTGACATATACCAAGTCAATATCTCATGCAAGTACCTTCTCTCTCACAAAGTGGTAGTGCACCTCAATGTGTTTTGTCCTAGCATGGAACACTGGATTCCTAGCTAGCTATATGCTACTCATGTTGTCACAATGAATGACAACTGGACCATCTCCCTGCATTTCCAAATCACCTAATAACTTTTGCGGCCATACCACCTCACATGCTGCCATAGCAGCACCTCTATACTCAACCTCTCTACTCGGTAAAGCAACTGTAGGTTGCTTTTTGCTGCTCCATGTAACTACTACACTACCAAGGGAAAACATGAATCCACTTGTAGATCTTCTGTCTGACATGCTACCAGCCCAATCTGCATCTGTGTATCCAAAGACCTATACGTCCTTACCTGCCTCATAAAAAATTCCATAATGTAAAGTGGACTTCACATACCTCAATATACGTCCAACTACATCAAAATGAGGCTTTCTAGGCATCTATATAAACTGACTGACAAGGCCAACAACATAGCTCAAGTCTGACCTTGTGATAATCATGTAAATCAAACTCCCTACTATCCTCCTGAACATAGTAGGGTCTTCTATCTCATCCCCAACATCAGCAATCAACTTTACATTTTGCTCCAATGGTACTGAAAGAGGCTTACAAGCTATCATACCATACTTGGATAACATATCCAAGCCATACTACCTTTGGGACAGCCATATACCATCATCACATATGATCACCTCAATACCAAGAAAGTATCTCATCTCACGCAAATCTTTCATCTCAAACTTCTTCTTCAAGAAGTCCTTAACTTCAGCAATCCCATTATCACTGTCACCTATAATAATCAAGTCATCCACATAGATAACTATGATGACCAAACCTGCATCTCCCTTTCTCATATAAAGTGAGTGATTAGCATCAGAAATACAAAATCCAATATTGAAAATATACTCTTCAATCTTGTCAAATCATGCTCTAGGTGCTTGCTTCAGCCCATAGAGCACCTTCTTTAACCTGCACATATATATGGGATGCTTTAAATCCTCATAACCTGATGGCTGCTCCATATACACTTCTTCTTGAAATTCACCATGCAAGAAGGCATTCTTAACATCCATTTGCTGCAAAATCCAACCTTTGGCTACTACCAAGGCAATCACACATCTAACAATTGCCATCCTAGCAATTGGACTGAATGTCTCTTCATAATCTATGCCATATGTTTGAGCATAGCCTTTTGCAAACCAGCCTAGCTTTATACATGCTAACTGAACCATCTGCATTATGATTGACTTTGTAAACCCACTTACAGTCAATAGCTTTCCTACCCTTAGGTAAGGGTACCAAATCCCAAGTCGTATTGGCTTCAAATGCAGCCATCTCCTTATCCATTACTACGTCCCAATGAGCATGACCAACATCATCCTTCCTCAACTAGTTTAACCATATAAGCATAATGGTGAGCTGCATAACCTTCAAAACCAAATCTTTTAACAGGGTCTGACCCTGCTAGATTTGCATACCACCGGATCACTCAATGGAGCCTTTACATTACTATGAGCCCTTTGTACATCTGGTGTCCTAACTGAAGGAATGTCAAGCTCATCATCCAAACTCTCCGAACCACTAGAATCTCCATCAAATCCCAAATGACTGGTAGATGCATCATTCCCATCCAGCACTTTCTTCTTTCCTTTGTCCTTCCCTACAACACTTATAGATCCACATGAAGATATGGGGCTACTCCTTAGTCTCCCAAACCAAGGGCTCATTGTAGGTGTAGTACCGCATGATGTTTCTTGTCCACTAAGACTCTGTGATTCTTGTTTATCTTTCTATCCATAGCTTTTTTTATCATTATCATCATCCAAATATCACCAGCAGGTGTATACCAGCTGCCCATCTCATCAAAGATAACATCCCTGCTCACTCTGAACTCACTTGTGACGACAGGGTTATAAGAGCGATACCCTTTCTGCTCTAAAGAGTATCCAATAAAAACATATTTTTTTGCCTTTGGATCAAACTTCTTCCGTACCTCATCTGGCACATGAATGTACGCAACACAGTCAAATACCTTCAAGTGCGATACATCAGGCTTCTTTCCAATAAAGCATTCTTCAAGAGTCATCCCATGAACTGCAGTTGTGGGAGTTATGTTCATAATGTAGACAGTAGTATGGATAGTCTCAGGCCCCAAAAATGTTTGGGAATATTCTTTTCAGTCATTAATGCCCATGCAACTTCTGCAATATGCCTGTTTTTTCTTTCTGCAACACCATTTTGCTGTGGGGTATACCTGCAGTAGATTGTCTCTTTATCCCATGAGTCCTCAAGAAGCCACTGAACTCATTAGAGAGGTACTCTCCCTCTCCATGTAATCTAAAACACTTCATTTTTAAGCCTGTTTCCTGTTTCAACAGCTGCCTTAAAAGATTTGAAGTGCTCAAACACATCACTCTTTTCCTTCATGAAGTATACCCATAGCTTCCTTGAACAGTCATCAATAAATGTGACAAAGTATTTGCTGCCACCAAGAGATACATTCTGTGTAGGCCCCCAAACATTTGTATGTACTACATCAAGTATATTTCTGCTCACTTCTCTATCATGCAAGAAGGGTTGTCTCGCTTGCTTACCAAAGTGGCATGCTTCATAGACTTTATGCAATTCTACAACTCTAAAAGAAGGAAACCCTGTACGTAACCAATCCTCTAGACTGCATTAAGTTTAGCCTTTTCACATTTGCATGTCCAATACGTTTATGCCATATTTCAATATTTGCAACTACTCCTTGTCCTTTAGCATACATAGCAGCATCCATTGCAGGAATTCCATTATCTAAAGTGAACATTCAGCCAACTCTACTTCCTTTTGTGGCCAACCTACACTTATCATTAAAGTCTTCTACAAAACAACCTTTTGCATTGAATCGGACCTGCAACCCCTGCTCTACCATTTGGCCAACAGACACTAGATTCTTTGTAATTGATGACACATGTAATACATCTGTCGGAATCTTTGTCTGGCTATCATACAAGGACAAGGGAACCTTTTCAATGTGTAAAATTAAGTGGCATGAATCATCATCCGTCTGCACATAACTTGGGTTTTGTAAGTCCTGCATCTCTCCAAACCATTCAACATGACTGGTCATATGATTAGATGCGCTTGAATCGACATACCATACATCATCATGTGTCCCCTTTCCTATAACTGCATTCATCATATGCTGTATAACAAACAAACACTCATTTTTGTCTTCACTTTGTCGTGAAGACGATGCATAGTTTCCTTGCAGCAACTTACCACTGCGAATATCATCCTTCTTAGCATAACAATTGGCTGTAATATGTCATGTTTTTCCACAATAATGGCAAACAATAGAAGAATTTCCAGAGCCTCTATTATGTTATCCACCTCTTCCTCTAGAGCTCCCCCTATCTCTAAAGTTTCCTCTACCTCCAAAATTCTTCATTTCACCAAACTGTTGATTGAACCTGTTTTGCTGGTTATCGCCACCACGTCCCATACCACGGCCTCTCGAAGAGGATCTACCATGTCTCCTTCCTGAATTTGAATAGCAGGCTTGGGCCTGTTCACCATTTCTTTCAAACGAATCACCCTGCATATTGATCTCTTCAGTAATAATGAGAGAGACGAGCTCATCAAAATCTAGAAATGGCTTTCGTACATATACTAAAGTAACAAATGATTTTCATGTGTTTTCATTTATAAGGCCACTCAGAGTGGATAAAACCAAATCATCATCATCTGCCATTGCATCAATCACTGCTCAAGCATCTTCAATGCTCCTCACCTTCAACACATACTCATTGACAGACATTTTCCCTTTCTTCAAGGCATTCAACTCTTGCTTGAGTGGAATCTTTTGCGCCTTTGTATTTACTGAAAACATGTTCTCAAAATTTTTCCAAGCTACATGTGAAGTTTTTGCATTCCTAATATGTCCCAACATAGTATTATCAATGACTGCAAATAGCCAGTACATCACCTTTTTGTCTTTCACATTCCACTCTTTCCATTCTTTTAACTCATCTACAGTTGGAGGGATACCCAGCTCTGGCTCCTTTTCTTCACGTGAATTAAACTCATAAAGGCCCTTTCCAATGAGGAAGTTCGTTACATAAAACTTCCATGAAGGATAGTTGTTCTTGTCGAGCTTCTCAATAATGGGATTTCCACTGTTCTCTACCATTATCACAAACAAGGATACAACACAGTAAGCTAGTCTTCTACAATCTTTCACAACACGTGCACAGTAATACACCAAGCAATTTTTTTTTACTGATTGCTCAATAGTACATGTAATCTGTAACCTGTTTGCAGATAAACCTTATGTTTGCTTCTTGCAAACACCTCAAAAATTACAGATTCGCAATCTGTAACCTATGCACCCACTTTCGGTCAATATAGTCGAAATCACAATGTACCCTGAAACTGTTGTCCGCAACCTTGCGGCTCTAAAATGGGACTCTAAACCTTGCGGCTCACACATCAAATCTCACAGCAATCTAAGATTTTTGCTCGACCCTGCTTCCGGTGCCTCCACAGGCACTATCCAAGAGAGAGAGTGGAGGAATGGGAGAGCTTCTTACCCGTTGCTTGCTTACTCAAACCTTGCTTCTTCTCCTTCACTTCAACCTTCAAAATTAGCCTCTCTTAGTGGCACGGCTCCGATACCATGTCAAGAATCGCGTGGTGGGGGGACTTGCTTGAGCTACTGCACTAAACACATACTCTATACACAAGAGGAAGCTCACTCAAGAACACAAGAAGAGAGATGGAGGCCAAAATGTTTTATTGCTAGTTTCTTCTTCTTCTTTCACACACTATACAATGTACATAAAGTATAGATAAGATACAATATAAAGGAAAGTGGCCTTCTAAGTCAAACAATGCATAACCAACTACACTAATCGACTGGCGTTATATCTTTGCCAGTTGTAGGTAGGTGCAATAACCTAAATATAATAAGTGATAAGTCAGTGGCCATGTGAGTATCATAATGACCACCAATGTGCTAAGTGTAGACGTGCAGACTCATCTAGCTAGACAGTCCATCATCAATGTCCGCATGTGTTGAGCTTGCCATCTCAACACTACAAACCCTTATTATCTTTTCTTTTTTATCCTAGATCAGACTTTTTTTATTAAACATAAGAGTAAACATTTAAAAAACGTTATAAAGAAGCCTTGTTTGCATGTCGCATGGGGCATATAACAATAATGCGGCATGCTATCATGCTTCCACACAAATTGGCCGGCATCTTCATGGATTGCTGTGAAAGACTATTCTTCTTGAAGGCTATGTGAAGTTCAAAGTGTGGGAGTTTGCATAGGTCCCTTTTCTAAAAGCTTCATAGCAATTCCCCCTTTTTGGTTTTCCTTTTTCATTATATTCCTTGGTGTTGATTCTTCTTCACTAGTTCGCGAGGATGCTACACTTCATACTATGGGAGTATGATGGAGCTCAAATATGTAGCAAATATATGTCATGTAAAGTGAAATTTTTGTATCAAAATGTCATGTGAACTATCCTTTTATGTATTCGCAAATATTAAAATCACAATATTGTATGTCTATCATGTGGACCATGAGGATAAAAATGCTAAGGTTCTAAAGTATCAACTTTTGATGTGCTCATAATACTTTTTTATTAATAAATATTAATATGAATGAGTCAAGTGAGAGGTGATTGGGGGTTGCAACAACTGAATTTTTAACATGAGTAGAAGAAAAAGTGAAAAAATGTGAAAAAAGTGAAAAAGTGCAAGTTGAGAGTTGAAAGAGGTGGCCAAGAAGGAAATCGGACCTGGAAAAGCCCAAAAGAGCAGACATGGCCACAAGAATTTCAAAGTTCAGTGCCCAAATAGTGCTAAAAAAGAGAAGGCATACTTTGAATGTAAAGGGGCAACCAAAATCCTTGTAAAAGAGCACCAGGATCCCTCTTGTGGAAATTATAAAGGTAGATGGTAGGCGATAGAAAGGAAGCGAGGAAGATAGAAGGAGAATAGGAAAGAGGGCCTAGATCACTACTGACCGTGTAAAAAAGGGGTTGACCACTCAAAAGGGATTTAGCTCTTTGTATATAAACTCAAAAAGTGAATGAGAAGCTCATTTTTTGGTATGTGGAAAAAGTGATCTCTTCTTCTCTCCTTCTTACTTGCTTGTGTGTACTTGAGAGAGGGAGTGTGAAAGTGTGGGGGAGTGAGTTTATGAGGGTGAGGGATCAAGGAAAAGAAGCTCTCCATCATCTCCTCTCTTCTTCTCTTCTCTTCTCTTTTCTTGTCTCACGCATGGCTATGGAGGATGGAGCTTCAAGGTGGAGGCTTGAGGTTGCTTGTGCTTGCATCTCAAATCATGGAGCTACCAAGTTGCTTGAGAGATGAGGCTACTCATTTGAGCATCAAGGTAAGCTCACTACACCTCCATAGGATCGAAGGTACGTTAGCTAGGTGACAAATAGCCATTTGTGCTCGCTTGAAATGCTTCAAAGAATAAGAAATCCGTGGGTCTTGGCAATTGAGTGTGAGCTCCCACAACATTTTGGTTCCGTTGCTTTGGGACCAATGAATTCAAGCTTGAGCACTTGCATGCCTCAAATCGAGCAAGGAAGTAAGGGTTTTATCCATGAATCAAAGCTTGAGATAGGTAGGAGATTTCGGGGTTTTAACCTTTGCACTAAGTAAGTATTTTCATTTTTTTATGATTGGGCAAGTAGGAGGAATCATTTCCATATTTGGGTTTTGATTTTTTTTCCATTTAGAGTAGGATAGGATCGAGAAATCAAAGTGAAAAGCTTTAGGGTTACTGCTATAAGACAAGCCTAAACATGGCACAAACAAGGAAAAAATGGGGGAAAAGAGCGCTTAGATATGTTATTGTCACAAGGGGAGTGATCTCTTAGGCAAGGGTTTAAAACCAAAGAGAACAAGGGAGAGCTCATTTGCAACAATAACATTGAGAGAGAGAGAGAGAGAGAGCTTGGAGATACCAAACCCTTGTAGTGGATTGATCAATTTGTTCCAGAGGTTTTCGAGCATGTCAAGTATATGCAAATCTTGAACTTGGTCCATTGATTTGTTCAAGAATTGCCTGTGACCTAGGATGCTAGGAATCGATTGATTTGAGCCAAAATTGTCGCCCTTGCCAACATGCACCCTCATACTTGACCTGTCCCAGTCCTAGACTTGGACGGCCACTCTAGGTCGAGCCCTAAAGCTAGCCTTCAGCCTACTTGCATTTAGCCCACTCAATAGCCCAACTAAAATCGACCACGTGAAATTCAGCCTTGTTGATTCAACCTAACTACCACTCAAATTACCATATTTCGCCCGTCCATTCGGCCCACCTTGCCACGTAGCATTCTGACGGCCTTACATTCACCCCTCAAAAACTCAACCCTGATATCATTTGGCCCTAGGCCACTGGGACAGAGGCTGAATCTGACACTCAAACCTTGCAATTCGGACCAGTTGGGCCACATCTAGAATTTGTCAAATTTGACATGTGTAGACCCTGACTGGCCTGGACCATAGCCAAAAAAACCCACAAGAGTGATACAAATGAACAGAACACATTTTCAGTGCAATAAATGAGAAAACCAGTGAATCGTAGATTAGCAACGACTCTAGTAAACTTGCTAGCTATCCACCCCACTAAGAGTGCCAAATTGATTCATAGACCTCAATTAGACCTTGACTGAGGAGAAGGACATAGCACAGACCGTAGAGACCAATGCGAACAACCACCAGTAACCAAGCTTAAAGCCGTATTAGGTCGAGAACATAGATAGGAGTGCTAAAGCTATATTTACCATTTTGTAATTGCACCCCGTATTGTTTTTCAATACTTGAAGTGCACTTGAATAAAATATGAAATAATTATTTTGCACAGTATACAACAAAGGGCGCACGCACACACACAAAGTGACAGTAAATTGAGGATTGTCTACAAAAAACAAAGAACTTACTTAGACTTCAGATTGAGAATCCCAAGTGGTAGGACCAAGAGAAAGATGCGAAAGAAGAGCTAGACAAATGAAAGGTCTCACATCATTGCAAGAGTGAATCTACCCAATTTAATCAACCTCATCCACACCCTCGTGGCACAAGAGGCTAGAGATATGATAGAGACTAGCACAAACTGCAGACACAACAAAGAGCTCGATCTGGGGGATTTCTTGGATGAAATCCAACAAATGGTGAGCAAGTACAACTTGCAAACCTAGATGACCACCATGGTAGCCCATCTGAGGATATCATAGTGGACTCAAAGAGGAGAGGAAACTAGCATGGGATGCTTTGTATGGCATAGTGGCATACAACTAGGAACAACAAGCTAGAAGCTTGTGACAAAATGTAAAAATGCAAGAGATCCAGTGAGTGTTAGCCTTAGCAAACAGAAATTGATCAAGACCTAACGTAGAGACACAGAGAGAGAGAATTGGAAGGAGACTTTACATTGAGTGATGAGCTTCTTATGAAGCAACTATTAGATAATACGTTAGCAAAGTAGAGCATCTTAGCACTTGTGATCTCATTACTCACAAGGCTGGGAGTCAAAGAGGGCTCCAAGAGGCAATCAAAATTCCATGTTGTTGCTAAGCAGTTAGACAAGCACTACAAGGGAATGGGGCAATAGCGACGACCATTTGCGATGCAGAAAAGTGGTGTCGCTAAAAGCGTCGCTATTTGCGTCTCTATTTGCATCGCTATATGCGTTGCTATATACGTCGCTATTTGTGTCGCTAATATTAGCGACGCAAATAGAGACACAAATAGCGACGCAAATAGAGACGCAAATAGCGACGGAAATAGCGACGCCGGTCTAGGGAAAAAGTTTTGAAAACCTGAGCGTAACATTCGCCGAGAAAACATTTGCGAGAAAGAATGAAAGAGAGAGCGAGAGAGCTTAAAGCTTTGCGAGAGAGAGAGAGAGAGAGAGAGAGAGAGAGAGAGAGAGAGAGAGAGAGAGAGAGAGAGAGAGAGAGAGAGAGAGAGAGAGAGAGAGAGAGGGAGCTCATCACCATGCCGCCGCCGCTATATATGAAGAAGAAAGAGAAGTGTGCAACAGAGAAGGGAGGGAAGGTGCAAAGAGAAGGTACAAAGGGTTTCATCTTCAGGCCTTTGAGGTAGGTACATTGCCTCTTCTTGCTTTATTTTTGTGTTATCTTGTTCTCTTTTTTTGTTTTTCTTTGCAAAGAGATACATGGAAAGAGAGGGAGGGAGGAAAGAAGGGAGAAGAATGAAGGGAGAGAAAGAGAGAAAAAGGTAGAGAAAGGAAATAAAGAGAAAGAGGAAGAGAGAAATGAGAGATGAAGGGAGGGGGAGAGGATGAGTGAGAGAAACAACGAGAGAGAGAGGGGGAAAAAACAAAGAGAGAAGAAACAAAGAAAGGGAAATAGAGAGATAAAGAGAGGGGGAGAGAAATAGAGAGAGGGAGACGGGAGGGGGAGACAAATAGAGAGAGGGAGAGGGAAGGAAGAGAGGAGGAGGACGTAGAAAAGAAGGGTGAGGTAAAGAGAGGAAGGAGAGTGAAAAGAAGAGAGAGAGAGGGAGAAAGAGAGATAGAGAGAAAAAATAGAGAGCATGAGAGAGGGAGAGAGAAATAGGAAAACAATGAGAGAATGAGAGATAAGGTTAATAAAGAAAAGTAAAGGGAGAGGGGGGAGAGAGAGATAAAGAGAGGTGGGGTGACATTTCTTTCAATATCTTTGTTTCTTAAGCTTTTTATTTTCCATCTTTGATTGTCTTTGCAATGAGATGAGTTGAGTGAGATTGGGGAGGGAAGGAGGGAGAGAACTAGAGAG
The DNA here is from genome assembly GCF_053477565.2 of Lygodium microphyllum. Taxonomy (NCBI): domain Eukaryota; kingdom Viridiplantae; phylum Streptophyta; class Polypodiopsida; order Schizaeales; family Lygodiaceae; genus Lygodium; species Lygodium microphyllum. The sequence goes on from NC_141143.1 coordinate 42,867,892, forward strand.
AAGAAGGGGGAATGAAGAGAGAGATGGAGAGAAATAAAAAACAGGAGAGAGAGGGGCTTCATAAAAATTTGTCAAAACCCGAGCATAGCATTTTACAGGTTTGTAAACAAGCAAGAGAGAGAGAGAGAGAGAGGCCGTTGCCACTACCACCATCCATGAAGAGGGAGGAGACAAATGTAAAGGAGAAGGAAGGAACTCCCGAATGAGAAAAAAATGAGAGAAGTACGAAGGGATTCTTCTTCAAGCTTTGAGGTAAGTGCATTATCTATTCTCTCTTTGTTTTTCTCTTTTCTTTACTTCTCTCTTTCTTTTTGTTGATGAAGAGTGTATTGAGAGAAGAAGTGAGAGAGATCAACATATACAAGGGACATTGAGAGAGAGAGAGAGAGAGGTCGCTGCCACCGCCAATCCACCACAAAAAGAGAGGGGACAACTACAAAGAAGAAGGAGGGAGCCCGTGAAGGAGAAGAAGAAGAAGGAGAGAAGCGCGAAGGGATTCTTCTTCAAGCTTTGAGGTAAGTGTACTATCTATTCTCTCTTTGTTTTTCTCTTTGAGGTAAGTGCATTATCTATTCTCTCTTTGTTTTTCTCTTTGTTCTTCAAGCTTTGAGGTAAGTGCATTATCTCTTCTCTCTTTGTTTTTCTCTTTTCTTTACTTCTCTCTTTCTTTTTGTTTTGATGAAGAGTGTATAGAGAGAAGAAGTGAGAGAGATCAACATGCACAAGAGAGAGAGAGAGAGAGAGAGAGAGAGAGAAGTCGCTGCCACCGCCAATCCACCACAAAAAGAGAGGGGACAATTACAAAGAAGAAGGAGGGAACCCGTGAAGGAGAAGAAGGAGAATGAGAGTAGCATGAAGGGATTCTTCTTCAAGCTTTGAGGTAAGTACATTATCTATTCTCTCTTTTTTTCTCTCTTTTCTTTAATTCTCTCTTTCTTTATTTTGATGAAGAGTGTATAGAGAGAAGAAGTGAGAGAGATCAACGTGCACAAGGGAGATTGAGAGAGAGAGAGAGAGAGAGAGAGGTCGCTGCCACCACCAATCCACCACAAAAAGAGAGGGGACAACTGCAAAGAAGAAGGAGGGAACCCGTGAAGGAGAAGAAGAAGAAGGAGAGTAGCGCGAAGGGATTCTTCTTCAAGCTTTGAGGTAAGTGCATTATCTGTTCTCTCTTTGTTTTTCTCTTTTCTTTACTTCTCTCTTTCTTTTTGTTGATGAAGAGTGTATAGAGAGAAAAAGTGAGAGAGATCAACGTGTGCAAGGGATATTGAGAGAGAGAGAGAGAGAGGTCACTGCCACCGCTAATCCACCACAAAAATAAAGGGGAAAAATGCAATGAAGAATGAGGGAACCCGTGAAGGAGAAGAAAAAGAAGGAGAGAAGTGCGAAAGGATTCTTCTTCAAGCTTTGAGGTAAATGTATTATATCTTCTCTCTTTGTTTTTCTCTTTTATTTACTTCTCTTTTTATTTTTGTTGATGAAGAGATGTATAGAGAGAAGAAGGGAGTCAGATCAACACAAGGGAGATTGAGAGAGAGGGAGAGAGAGAGAGAGAGAAGCTACCATTTCCACTACCATTGCCACCACATCCTCTAAAAGAGAGGGGACAACTACAAAGGAGAAGCCAACCTCTGTCTCTTCTCCATCTTTGCCTCCTCGAGCTTGCATGACAGGCACCAAGCAAGCATCTCCTCGTTTCTCGGTCATGGAGAGGCCTCATGCCAAAGCCCGCCGCCTGGAGTACAAGATGGAGCCTCCTCTAGTGCAGCAACAGCTACTCCCCATAGAGCACAATGACCACTAGAGAAGAAGAGGAGATAGAGACCAGACACGAGTGTGAGATAGCCCACAAGTAGGAAGGTAGACTGCTACAGCTATGATGATAGAAAGAAGAGCCTACATGATGTACTACATGTACCTTCTATTACCAAAAATCTATTGTTGATTGGACAGATGGTAAAACGAAATTTGCAAGAATCTAGTGTCAGTTGGATAGATGATTTCAACTGATACACATGGCTGTATATTCGGAAGTACAAGGATGAGGTACTCAATGTCTTTAAGCAAATGGGTTTATAAAGAGAAATGCAAGTCAGATGGTTTGTTGGAAAGGTATAAAGCCTGGCTCATTACAAAGAGATATGCACATCAATACAGCCTAGATTATGAGGAGACTTTCAGCTCGGTTGCTAAGATGGAAATGGTGAGAATAGTCATTGCATTAGTGGCTTCTAAGGGCTGAAAATTATGAAAAGTGGATATAAAAAATGCATTCATGAATGGTGACTTGCTTGAAGAGGTATATATGGAGTAGCATGAGGGTTATGTATACAACTTGAGGTGTATATGGATACTAGCTAGCAACCCCGTCTATCATGCTAGATCCAAACACATAGAGATTCATTATGATTTCATTAGAGAAATGGTACTTGTAGGACAGATTGATCTACTTCATGTGAAGACACAAGACCAGGTAGCCGATATCTTTACCAAATCACTTGGTAAAGAGAAATTTGTTTGTTTCATGGATCTACTTGGAGTGCAGTAACTAATCTGAGCTCAAAAAATAGAGTTTGAGAAGGGGGAGGATGAGCTTGATTCTTTTGGTCTTAAAACACCTCCATCCATTGAGATTGAGGGTGAATACAAGAAAGAAGAGATAGAAGATGACTTAGACGTAGGTAAAAACAAAAAGGAATAAGTAGAGCTTAGAGATACTACCACTCCCTATATAAGGGTTTCTAGCTCCAACACCATGGTATAACTCTTACAGATGTCCAAATGCTCCCCCAAAAAGACTTGAACAATGTTGGAATAAGCTGGAGTAAGCAGAAGATCAATTGGACTTATTCAATGGGATTATAATGAAAGCTTGAAGTGAAGCTCTTCTTCTTGGGCCTAACAAGTGATAAAAAAGATCCTTGATTAATACTTTTTTGAATTGATTATATCTAGCTTTTGTCACAATCTCTTTTTTTTCTCGGGCCTAAGTAAGTGATGAAAAAGCTCATTGCGAAATACCTTTTCGAATTAATTATATCTTGCTTTTGCAATCAAAGGATTCAGTTTTTTTTTAAAATAATCTGATACACAATTTTTAGACATTAGATGTAGCTAACAATGGCAAATGAATTATGCAAGAATATTTAGTGCATATAGCTAGAAGGGTGGCAGGTCTGTATGCCCTGCCACCTATTTTTTCCCCCCTCTGTAACCGTCGCTATTTGCGTCACAAATTTACTATGTAACCGTCACTATTAGTGTCGCTATATGCGTCGCTATTAGCATCGCTAACCCAATTAGCGACGCAGATAGCGATGCTAATAGCGACGCATATAGCGACGCTAATAGCGACCCAATTAGCGACGCAAATAGCGGCGCATATAGCGATGCTAATAGCGACGCATATAGTGACGCAAATAGCGACGCGAATAGTGATGACGGGTATAATTTTTTCCATGAATAATTCGGTCGCATTAAACATCCCTATTGGGTCTATATGTTGTAGTGAAGTACCACTCAAATGGCGATCCCCACAGCTTCGTAGAGCAATTTGAGTAGGTTTGTGAGGCCAATCGCCTCACCAGTCTCCCCCAACACTTGTAAGCCTTCAGTCTCTTCTTAGGTGATAAGGGTAGGACTTGGTACAGGAGCTTGGATGCAGCAAAACATAACAATTTCAATTGCCTCAAGGATCTCTTTATGAAGAGATTCTCTGAGGCAAGGTACTTGGACAACCTCATACTCTGACTTATGAATGTTGTCTGAGGGAATTTTTATCAAAAGGTTGAATCCACCGGGGATCAGAGGTAGAAGGAAGTAGAGATAGGATATGGAAGAGAAGATAAAGAATACACATGAGGTAAACACGACAAAGACAAAGCACAATGATTTGAATCAATATGTATTGAAAGAACCTGGAATCCTTGCACTACTCAAAAGCAATCTCCAAGCATTAGATCTCATGGAGCTTCTTCGTAGAACAAAATGTGCATCAAAATTACAGCTCCTTCTCTACTGCTTGGAACCCAAATCTGATGGCTCCATTGGCTTCGAAAGGGGGGTAAAGCTCCACAATAGGACCATGCTCACGGATCTCCCAAATCACTCCTTCTTCCTCTTCTAGTTCAAACTATAGTTTTCAGCCTGTTTACAACGATCGCGACGCGTGTGATTTCGTCTATCTGTCTTTTTTATGAAAAATCCAATAACTGGTTGAAAAAGAAACTTGCTTTTCACATGCCATCCTAATCTAGAAGTTTTTCTAAATTTTTAGCTTTTTACAATAAAAAATATAAAAAATAAGCTAAAATTATCCAAAAATCTAGTATTTTTGGATAATCCATGCCACTCACACTAGTACTAATGACTCAAATCACATTGACTCTCTTGATCAATAAGAAAGTCGGATGATGATGCATTCCATGCTTTTTCACATTGTGTCTGCATATAGCATAAGGACATCCACCTCCTCTAAACCTGCACATCCTCTGGTATGTGCCAAAATCCTAATTTTCACTGGATTTTGAGTCCTCATCCTCTGCAACCATATCCTTCACTTCTTCATCTTTCATATCTTCCTGGCTACCCTTCGTATCATGGCCACTATCTTCTTTCAATTCTGGCAACTCATAGGCAGTAGATTCCCATCTCTTGAATAATTTTATTCTTTTCCCTGCTACCGAAAGTTATTTAATGCATAAGTAGCATTATCAAACACCTGTCTTACCACATAGGGTCCAAACCATCTTTTGGAAACTTTATGAATGGCACTATGTTGGTTATCTAAACTACTATCATAAACCAATACCCAATCCCCATCTTGTATGGTTCTTAGTCTTAGTGTATGTTTTTTGTCAAACCATTTCTTTTTCCTGTATCCTTGCTGCCCTAATTTTGCAACTGCTGTCTCTATGTCTTTTAGCTTCCTTTCCAACTGTCTAATACGCAAGGCCAACAACTCCTCTTGATTCAACTCCTCCTCCCAAGGTAGCACACTCCATGTGACTATCATCTCTTCTATTGGCATGATAGGTTTTTGAGCATATATCAATTCTATAGGCATATATCTTCTAATGGCACTATGAGTTGTTCTATCAGTCCACAAAGCATAAGAGAGCAATTGTGGCCACTTTTTTACATTCTCTCCACATGCTTTTTCCAATGCCTTCACAATAGGTGGATGACCTCTTTCACTTTTGCCATTTCCTTCATGGTTATAGGCTGAAGTTAAAGCAATCTTTATCCCCAAATGTGCAAAGAAATCATGAGCTTCATCTACATCCAACTCACCCCTATCTGCTGTAATTTTTCCCACACAACCATACCTACAAAAGACCTCTTCTAAGAGAAAAGTACACACATCATTTGTTGTCTTAGTATGTAAATCTCTCCCTTCCACTTGATTAGTCAAGTCTTCACGGGCAAGCACAAGATGCCTCATTTGTCAAAGACCTGTAGGCATTGTGACCAAATCCACTACCCACTTAAAATGAAGAGACAATGGATATGTGGACTGCAATCCATCCTAATGTCTCACACATGAATGCATTTGACATGTCACACATATTTACAAGAAGTGAGAAACATCCTTATACATACCTTGACACCAATATCTTTCTTTGATCTTTGCAAAAGTACCCCAAACACCTCTATGACCAACCCATGAGCTTTCATGAAATTCTTGCATAACATTTACTTCTGAAGCTCTGTCACCCAAAACTCGCAATGGCATACCCTGTTTCTTTTTAGCATGTCTCCATAAGTATCCATCTTTTAAGAAAAACCCATAGGCTTTCCTCTTAATCTTTTTAAACTCCTCATCTGACCATTCATCTCTCATTGTTAATGTACTGAGGTATTGACCAATTCTCAGCTACTCTCCTGCATATTTGTCTTTCAGAAATACTTCAACACAAGATGCAAAACATCTAAAGTAGACTCTCTTTGTTGTCCAAGCTTTTGTTAATGCTATAGCTTTTGAGATATCGAGCTCCACTCGTGATATGCCAAGGTGACCATTGTGCATTTATGTCACCGACTTGTTAGCTGCAGATGCGGTTGGTACACCGCCCATGAATAGTAGCTAGATGACAGCTATCCTTATCTACTCTAGTTCATGCTCAGTTAGTATGCCACCTTAGTTAGTTGAGTTTGGTTTGAGACCCATATATAGGGTTCTTCAATTTCTATGTACTAGAGTTCTTTTTGGCTTACACAACTAAGAAGAGGAAAATTGTTTTCAGCCTCCACCTTTGTGTGTATTCCCCCATTGTGTAAGTGAGAAAGCTACAAGTGAGACTCCTTCCTTCTCTCCCATAATCTTGACATGGTATCAGAGCCTGGTTCGTGGTAAGGAGCTCAAGAAAGAAAACCAAGTTCGCAGTATTCTGGTAAGATGACCAGTGTTGCTTTCATTTTTTGAGTTTGGGAGCAAGTCTCTGTAGGTAGCACAGCCGGAAAGTGCAAGAGCGCATTGTTTCAGATTGAGATACCCTTCACGGTATAGCAAGAGGGCAATATATGCTGCGGGTAAGGGCTTTAGCCCTTGGTTGCCCTGTTTTTTTTATTTGATGCCATTTCGAGGCCTGTTTTGGAGGCGGAAGTTTTCTGCACACACTTAGGAAAAGGCCCTGTTTTTTATGCTATGCGACCACTATTCTACAGGTCGGTGAAAAATTATCGTAGAAATTGCATCATATGCCTGTGCGCAGAGACATTGGGAGTTACTGAATTATCCTTGTTGGCTGTTGATGCAAATTCGTCACTAGGAAGTGACTGTGTGGTCAAATACCACTTTCGTCAGTTTTGCAGATTTGCCCTTGTGAGGCTGAAGCTGTGTTTTTTGCAGTGACAGAATATTTTGCAATGTTCTGTAATGGCGTCCGATTCTCTTTCACAGATTGTCACTGAAAAGATTGACAAGAACAACTTCCAAGCATGGAAGGTTAGAATGACGAATTTCCTTATGGGAAAAGGATATTGGGAATTCGTTGCAGGAAATGAAGAAGAACCAATTTTTCCTAATGTTCCCAATCAACAGTAAATGCAGGCATTTAAAGGATGGCATGAGAGAGCCAGAAAAGTTATGTACTAGCTGTCTATCAGTATTTCAGACTCTATGATTGTGCATATTGAGGATGCAAGTACGCCAAAGGAGGCATGGGATACTTTGTCAAAAATATATAGCACAAATACGCAAGCCAAGAAAATGCAGCTCAAGCAAGAGTTGCACAATGTGCAAAGAGAAAGTATGAGCATCAATGACTACCACATGAAGGTAAAGAAGATTGCAGATGCACTTGCTTCCATTGGGTCGCCAGTGGAAGATGATAATTTAGTTTCTGTGACCTTGAATGGTCTAGGAAAGGATTATGCACAGTTCCAAACATCCATTTCCGTCCATGAAAGATTTCATGATTTTAAGGAGTTGATTGCTCTTCTAATTTCTGAGGAGCAGAGAAATGGTGGTGCATCTTCTTCAGGAGGAACTTCAAAAGAAGCTGTCTTCTACTCAAATGCTGGAAGAGGTAGAGGCAGAGGTAGAGGAGGCCGATCTGGAGGCCATGGTAGAAATTAGAATATGCAACAAACTCAAGAAAACCAGTCCTATGGAGGAGGACGTGGTAACTCTAGAGGTAGGGGGAGCCAAAGAGGTCATGGTGGATGGCAAATAGGCCAAAATGCAAATAGCAATGTTGAATGCTACTACTGTGGTAAAATGGGTCATATGGCTAAAGACTGCTATGAAAAGCAGAATGACATCATGAATGGAAAATTCCAACAAGGGAATTATGCATCTTCTAGTAGACAGAGTGATGACATAAATGAGTATTTGTTTATGGTGCAGCACATGACCAATTCTGTGACAAGTGCAGAAGAAAGCAACGATGTGTGGTATGTTGACTCAGGTGCATCAAACCACATGATAGGTCATGCAAAATGGATGAAGGATGCAAGGAAAATGGAAAAACCAAGATTTGTGGAGACTGTTGATGATACTGCACATCCTATTGTGCAGATTGGAAAAATTCATTTGTCTATGCAGGATGGGAAAAAGAAATACCTGTCAGATGTATTTCATGTTCGGAATATCACCAAGAACCTGGTTTCCGTTGGTCAAATGGTTGAGCAGGGCCTGCAGGTCAAATTTAATCCTCATGGATGCTTTGTTGAGGATATGAAAAATAAAGGTTGCTTAATAGCAAAAGGAAAAAAGAAGGGTAGAATGTTTACATTGGATGCAGATATGCCTGAATTGAGTGCAACAATGTTTGCAGATGGGACCGGTGTAGTTGCAGATATTGATATCTGGCATAAACGCATTGGTCATGTTAATGTACAACGACTTAAATCAATGCAGGCCCAAAATATTGTTGTAGGATTGTCTAAATTCAAGGTTGCAGAAATGCATAAGGTATGTGAAGCCCGTCAATTTGGAAAACAGGCAAGGAAACCATATCCTAGACATGTTCAAGAGAGTAAAAAGCCATTGAAATTAATCCACTCTGATGTGTGGACTACTAAAGCTGCATCTATTGGAGGCTATCATTATTTTGTCACTTTTATTGATGACTATAGCAGAACAGTTTGGGTGTATTTTATGAAAAAGAAAAGTGAAGTTTTTGGGCATTTCAAAACTCTTAAAGCTATGGTTGAAAAAGAAACAGGCCTGCAAATAAAATTCCTAAGGTCAAATGGAGGGGGAGAGTACCTCTGAAATGAGTTTGCAAGGTTCTTGTAGGAGCATGGCATAAAGCAGCAATATTCATGTAGTCATACCCCACAGCAAAATGGAATTGCTGAAAGAAAAAACAAGCATATTAGAGAGGTATCTCGTGCCATGCTCAATGAAAAAGACCTGCCAGATTTTTACTAGGCTGAGCAGTTGCTACAGCAGTCTACATAATGAACAGGACTCCCACTGCAGCAATACATGGCATGACTCTAGAGGAGAGGTATGCTGGTAGGAAACCAAATATTTTTCATTTGAAAATTTTTGGTTACATTGCCTATGTTCATGTGCCAAATGAGTTGAGATCCAAGTTGGATCCAAGAGCTGAGAAGTGCATCTTTATTGATTACTCTCTACAGAGTAGAAAGGATATAGATGCTATAAGCCTTCTACTCGTAAGTTTACAGTGAGAAAAGATATTGTTTTTGATGATATGAGTAGCTGGCATAAACCAGTAAATGTGATTGATAATGTAGATGCACAAAATGGTAATGCCGCACAGAATTCACAGCAACAGTCACAAGATATTAGTGGACCTGGAGTGTCCTCTAGCAGTGATTCACATTCTTCGCCATGGACAGGCAGATTGAGATCAGTAGAATCTCCTCAAAATAGTACAGATAGTGGTATGCAGGTATCACGAAAAGAAAAAGAGAAGGTAGATCAGCCCATGTTTGATGTGAATGCAGGTCACTCTTATGTGGATGGTGAATCCAGTGGCTTAGAATAGAGCATTGATGATGAGTTGGGTATTCCTTCTATTGTTACACCTGGAGTAAGGAAGACAAGGGATGTTTTGAGAGCACTTGGAAGTAAGCTTACTTTGCATAGGTCTACCAGAGCTAGGTATCCTCTGGATATGCTGAAATATGATGGATTTACAGCCATTCACTATGCCTATATAGTCAAAGTGATACAAGAACCGGAACCCACTTCTTTTGAGCAAGCCATGGGAAAAGAAAAATGGGAGAAAGCCATGGATGAAGAAATGGATGCCTTGGAAGCAAATGCTACATGGGAATTGGTACATTTTCCTAAAGATAAGAATGCAATTAGTTGTAAGTGGGTTTATAAGGTGAAGCACAATGCAGATGGTTCTGTGAATAGATACAATGCAAGATTAGTAGTCAAGGGGTATGCACAAACATATGGCATTGATTATGAAAAAACATTCAGTCCGATTGCAAGGATGGAAACCGTAAGAGTAGTCATTGCTATGGCTGCATCAAAGGGATGGTCTTTACATCAGATGGATATAAAGAATGCATTCTTGAATGGTGATTTGCAAGAAGAGGTCTATATGGAGCAGCCACCACGTTATGTGCATGCTGTTCATCCTGAGTTTGTTTGCAGGTTGAAGAAAGCCTTGTATGGCTTGAAGTAAGCACCTAGAGCATGGTCTGACAAGATAGGACAATATCTTGTCACTATTGGCTTTCAGATTTCCAAGGCAGATTTCTCACTTTATGTGAGAGAAAAACAGAGAAAGGTATTATGTTGCTTATCATTTATGTTGATGATTTGAATATCACAGGTGATAGTGATGAAGATATCCTTCATGTGAAAATGCTATTGACCTGCTTGGTGTGCAGGAATTGGGATTGAGCTTGAGAGGGAGTGTTGAAATATCGAGCTCCACTCATGATATGCCAGGGTGACCATTGTGCATTTATGTCACCGACTTGTTAGCTACAAATGCGGTTGGTACACCGCCCATGAATACTAGCTAGATGACAGCTATCCTTATCTACTCTAATTTGTGGCTCAGTTAGTATGCCACCTTAGTTAGTTGAGTTTGGTTTGAGACCCATATATAGGGTTCTTCTATTTCTATGTACTAGAGTTATTTTTGGCTTACACAACTAAGAAGAGAAAAACTGTTTTCAGCCTCCACCTTTGTGTGTATTCCCCCATTGTGTAAGTGAGAAAGCTACAAGTGAGACTCCATCCTTCTCTCCCACAATCTTGACAGTAGCAACACCTTGCATTACTAAATTCACTCTTGCAATATCATTTTTAGTCGCAAGAAAGTCATCTTCTTCCTCCTCATCCATCATCCCATCTTCATTCTCATAGCGTGCTCGAGATAACATGTCTCCACTGGGTTATCTCTTCCTAGGATATGCTGAAATTCAAGGTTTAAATATTTTTTGTATGAAATCCATTGGAGCATAGCAATGTCCGAGGTAGCACAACTAGTAATCATATCCAATATCAGCAAACAATCAGTCTCAATAACTACATGAGCACCCATAAAATACTCCTTATCACATTTAAGTGCTGTCACAATTCCCCATAATTGTCTTTTTACCTGTGGATACCTTCTTTGTCTTTCAGACAATACTTTAGCACCAAAGCGCATTTCATATATTTGCTCTTTCTCACCATCTTTCCCAATTACCCATCCAAATCCAATTGGGCTTGTATCAACAGTAATAATGATAGGCTTTCCATGTGAATAGTCAGCGTTTCTCAGTGTAGGAGCTGATTTTAAGAGAGACTTCAATTTCTTCATTGCTTTCTATTGCTTCTTTTCCCAATGAAATCTATGACCTTTTGTCAGAAGTTGATATAGAGCATTGGCTACATGTGCAAAGTGAGGAATCCATATCAAATAGAACACACATGCTCCCAAGGATCTACAAACCTCTGATACATCTGTGCATACATCTTGCATTCTATCAATTCCGCCTATTTTTTTTGGTGATGGTCTTCGCCCATAGGGCCCACACATATGCCCAACAATCAAAACTTCTTCAACTTCAAAGACAAACTTTTGTCCAGAAAGAGTTAACTACACTTCTTCTAGACGAGTCAAAATCCTCTCACAATCCACAATATGGTTCGCAACAGACAGTCTACATCCATGAGCATCCATCTCTTCATTCTTTTCATCCACCACACACCTTTTTATTGGAACATCATCCAAAAAGGGCATTGTCAATTGTGGTACAAAATCCCTCAGTGCCCTATTCATAGCATTTTTCATGTGTGCCACTGAGTTTGTTGCACCCTGTGGGAGAGTACACATCCATACTAACCCCAAGGGAGTCTTCATGGTTGTGGTATCTATGCTTTCAATTACAATCTGAAACTGATCATACCCTGAGTGAAGATCACCCAATAGATCACTCTGCCTGAAAAAGCCTCTACAAATTCATCAACCACAGGACCTACAACAACATTTCTTGTGGTAACTTTATTGACCAGTTGCATGTCTTGAATAAATCTCAAAGCCCCATTCTTTTTGGGCACAGTAAACCACCAATTTGAGTACGGGGTTGAAGAGGGCTCCAAGATCTTCATGCGAATATTTTCATTTAGCAAATCCATCAACTTTGGCAAGTAAGCTTTAGACACTGGAATAGGTCTCAACTTCCATGGTACATGTGGTATAGTAAATATGACCATAAGAGAGACAACATTTGGATCCAGACAACCTATTTTACTTGGCTGAAATGCAAATGCCTTTCCATGCCTAGCCAACATCTGCATAAAACAGTGTCTCTCAGTAGGCAAAAGAAACCCTTCTACACCAACTTCCAATTGTTGTAATATTTCAGATGTAAACTGATGACCTATATCTTTAGGATCTCGTAAGCTTGGCTACCTTGACACTTTTTCATACAAACCCTCATTCTCTGGTGGAAAGGCAAAGAAATTGGTTTCACATTTTTTTTAATTTTCTTGTACTTTGTCTCCACAAGTACTTCATCCCATTGTAATCCTTCCTACTAAGCAAACAATGCTATATCATCATACATATCCAAAGAATATACTAAGAACACTTTGTTTTCAGCATCATTTTCTGCATGTATAGTTGCTGAAATTTCAACCATAGTGCCTTTAATAATCAGTCCATAAAAGGTGCCTGAAATGCCTTCATTTTCAGTTAATAGTCCCAATGCTCTCAGTTTCTTAGTAGCACGTTACATAGATATGCGTTCAGCCTTACACATAGCTTCCATAGGCTTAAACCAACATGAACTGTTTGCTGTAAACTGAGAATAACAAATAGTAAATACATGCTTCATTCCATCAAGAGGCAAGTGTATCCTCTGAACAACAATACTGTAGCCCCGCATTACAACACTGCCTAATGAAAATCCATATCTTTGAATTCCCTTGCATTTGGAGCCAAAGGAGACTCTTGGATTTCTAGGATGATTAATACAAATAGTAAGAAATTGGAATGTTTTCTTCCCATCCTTGCTTCTAACTCTTGCATAAGCAGAACCATTATCAAGCATCTTTATTTCCATACGCACTCCTGTAATATAGGGCCATCCCAAAATCACTATATATGAGGAATTATCTTGCACAAAGCAGTGTTTCTCTTCTTGTACATCACCAATTTTCACTTTTACATTAGGACATGCATCATAGAGCTCTCGAAAAGAATTATTTGCAGCCCTCATATGCCAACCATGATCAGTGTCTACAGGCTATGCACCATTTTCATACAATCCATGCTCAATGACATTTATCTCAGATGCATGGTCAAGTAAAGCAACACAAGGAGTTTCACGTTCCCCTATTTTCACTACCATTTCAGTGGTAGCCCTAGCCCAATGATTTCTTGTGTAGTGACTTTGAGGAATAAATCCTAAAGTCTCTTCCCCATATTGTTTCATCTGCCTTATTCCATCATGGATATTGCTACAAGACAATACAGCCACTTTCTTCTCTTTTTCATATGTTGTCCATTGATTAGTAGTATCATGCATAGATAATCCAGTACTTCATGCTCATATTCAGCCCGAATACCCAACAAACCAGTTTCCTCTTTAAATTACAGTAATGCACTAGTAGTATCACCAAGAAATTGACGCTTCCTCTTAATTATGTCAAGGATCTCATCATGAAATTCTTACTGGGCGACGCCAAGCACCTCTCCCAAGGTGAATTCCACCCGACTCTTTAAGATCCAATCTTCAAGAACTTTCTTAATATCTGTGGATGTCTCAATGTCAGATTGCAACTTATATCCTAGTTGCTTGCCCTTCTTTTTGCCCTCCCTTTTGTTATCATGTTTTTGCTCCTGACTTACCTCTTCCATAACGTGCTTGGAAGGGGGCTGATTTGCAACTTTAGGCTGATCCACACTTCTTCTTGTTATTCTTTTAGATGTCCCTACATTATCTTAATCTCTTTTTCATTTTTCTTCCACAGGTAAATCCGTGTTTGGTACCTTTGCTAAATATGCATACACTGAATATGCATTTGTAGGTGATTCCCAACCAGTTATGCCACGAATGTCTTATCGCGCATTTCACTATTAGTGACCTTTCTTTTTTCAGCTGCATGTAAAACATGTGTCCATATTTCAACATTTGGACCAACCATCACTTGGTCACGCATTCTATCCAACTGTAGACCAAAAGTAGAAGCATATACCCCTGTATAAGCATTTCGAACTGCCAAGTTTTCCAACAACTTATGCATACCTCCTTTTCCAAAATTCAAAGCAAGAGGCAATCCCATTCTTATGCATGGATCTTGTCATCTTTCCAAAATATGAGCTGTCATGCCAAGGCCTCCTAATAGGCAACACAATCCATTCTCTCATGCTGTAAACTATCATACCACATACATCTTTTTCCTGGCTTAGGGACTGCTGGTCGTTCCCTTTCCTCTTGTCCTTTCTCATTCAATTTTGCAAACTTCAGTTGAAGATCCTGCATCCCTTTGACCAATTCATCTAAGGCATCTTTTCTAAGAGAGGGAACAATAACAGGTACAGTCATAGGGTTGGCCACAGAAGTAGGTGGCTTACTGGATACATCAACTATCTTGCCCATAACAGTGGGAAAGCTAGAGACATGCAATCTTTCTCTTCTTCTATGCTTTTTCACAAGTACAGTTACAACTTCCTTGACATGTCTCCACTCTATTCTTAAACATGTCTCTGTATAGTCTGATCTTCTAGCAAATCATCAAGCTTCTCTTGAAGCCGAGGATCAGCTGTCTGTAGAAATAATTCAATTTTCTAACTTGCAAGAGCTTGCTGTTCTGCAAGATCCAACTACTCAAATCGACTTTCAAATTTTCTTAACAATTCTGTGGTGGCCATAAGACTCTTATTGGGTTGTAAAACCCACTCTTAAAAAGTCTTATGCGTAATCAAACTCGTATCTTCTATGTAAAACTCTTCCCTGAGTATCTTCTTGAAAGCTACCCACTCAGCATCCTACATGTGTAATTCAATAATTCACACTTTCAGTTCATGTACAGTAACGCATACAAAATATCGGCTCCATGGGATTTGAGCCACTTCAAATAATTCCATCTTTTGAGCATAGGTATGTACATATGCAGATACATTCCTGCCATTGAATAACTTCACCTCACACTCAACTACTTGCAAAGCATTCATCACAACACTTTTTGTTTGAGTAGAAGCTTGCATCACCTATTGTTGTTGTTGTACTTGCATAAGCATATTCATATTTTCACCAACTTTTGCAAAACATCACTACAGATTGTGTTCAAAGATTCTCCCATCTTGTATTTCCTTCTTTTGACGACCTTTCACGTTAAGTTCACCAATGTCGAAGGGGTTTTTGTTGAAAGGTCGAATCCACCAGGGATCAAAGAAAAGAAGATAAAAAATACACAAGAGGTAAACATGACAAAGAAAAAGCACAATGAATTGAATCAATATGTATTGAAAGAACCTGGAATCCTTGCACTACTCAGAAGCAATCTCCAAGCATTAGATCTCCTAGAGCTTCTTTGTAGAACAAAACGTGCATCAAAATTACAGCTCCTTCTTTGCTGATCGGAACCCAAATATGATGGCTCCATTGGCTTCGAAAGGGGGGTAAAACCCAAGGACACCCAATCACGGATCTCCCAAATCACTCCTTCTTCCTCTTCTAGTTCAAACTGCAGTTTTCAGCCTGTTTACAGTGATTGCAACGCATGCGATTTTGTCCATCTGTCTTTTTTATGAAAGATCCAATAACTGGCTGAAAAAGTAACTTGCTTTTTGCATGCCAATCCTAATCTAGAAGCTTTTCTAACTTTTTCGGATTTTTACAGTAAATAATATAAAAAATAGGCTAAAATTATCCAAAAATCTAGTATTTTTGGATAATCCATGCCACTCACACTAGTACTAATGACTCAGATCACTTTGACTCTCTTGATCAATAAGAAAGTCAGATAATAATGCATTCCATGCTTTTTCACACTATGTCCGCATAGCATCATGACAACGTTAGTCTCAAAAGAACAAAGAGGACAAAGAGGACTACGTTATCCACGTGCAGAGTCTCTTTAAGAGAATCCCATCTAATGAACAACCCAATGAACAAGCGATCTCTACAATGTTCATCAATGAGATCTGCAGTGAAGAGCTTTACATTTCTTAGCAAGAAAATCTAGCCTATAGAGGGACATCTCAAGCATAAGCACACCAATTTTATCTCCACGGCCAAAGTCGAGAGATGCATCTGCACCTCAAGCAGTACCACTTAGACATAGCTTAAACAATATAGGTCAGCAAACCACTCGAGGCCATTGGCCGAGGAGCGCATGACTAGAAGAAAAGAAAGTAGCTAGCCATATTCTTATAATGCTAGTGACCACCCTAGTGACTCTAAGCTTAGGAGATCTTCTTAGGCAGCATCCAACACTATGGCAAAAACTGAAGCAGTGGGTAGAAGGATCGATAGAGTAGGCTACATCTAACCTACATGATCATGATGTAGTAACCCAGTCTAATGCTGCGCTCAGTGCTCAAGTGGCTACACGTGAATGCTTTTTGGGAGGACACAGAGATGCATGCTGTCTTATCGGTCCTAGCATCAGGAGATGCCACATGAAAAGGGATCATGGACATGAGGGCAGGAGTTAATATGCTTACACATGCAATACTCTAGGCTTGGGGTAACCCACTTGTCAAGAATGTTGGGTTTAATGTTATAGTGGCCAATGGAATGAAAGTTAGGCCAGTCGGAGTGTTGAATGATTGGCCATTAAAGATCGTAGGTGTCTATTTTTTTGTGAGCTTCATTGTCATGAAGGGAGTGGACTACGGCATCCTATTAGGCCAACCCTAGATGTGCAATACACGAGTCATAGAAGAATGGGGCAATATTTTGATCTTCCTAGGCAATCAAATGGAAGAACTAAGAGTAGAGATGGATACTAGGAAGACCACTTCAGTCAATTTAGATGCCATCTCAACCATGCTGAAGGGTGATGTGCAAATTAGAAAAGCATACGGGCTACTCACCAAGTCTATCCCTTGTCCTAAGGATGAGCGATATTGGATGCACATGCTAGCCATGATTGATCTCTCATTCTCGCATGATGAGGAGTACAAGAAAGCCATTAATGCAATTGGTAAGCCTAGTGGCATGCCCTTAGTATGAGTCTGCATGATGGCTAGGAGCTCGCACAAACAACCCAACCTTGTCAATGTACAAGTGGCCACTATCATGAAAATTGAAGATGAAGATGAGAAAGTTGTAGCTTTAACCTATCTACACATGACTATCACTACCAACCAAACACATACATTTGATGCATTGATCGATGAGGGAGCTTACTTTAATATCTTGACTCACTATCATTGGATTCAAATTGGCAAACCACAATTGGAAAGCCCACTAACACCAAACTCATCCCATTTAGGGGTTGATCATATGCACTTGTGGGAAATTGCAAGGTTGCAATCTCTATCGAGTCTAAAATCATAGCAATCATCTTGTATGTGTTATTTAATGCAAAGGAAATAGGTCACCACAACAGAAACGAGTCATAGACGCGCATGTTAGATGTGCAAAGTCAGGCATGTCTATCATTGTGTCTATATGCGCGTGTAAAAGAGCATGAAAATAGACGCGAATTTTGCGTCTATATATCCGCGTAGATAAACACGAACATAGATGCGATTTCAGACTCGTAATTATTAAACCACCTGAAATTGGATTTAATATAATAAAAAAACCAAAGTTAATAATTATTTTTGCATTGCTCTCTAATGAATGGCAGTTCCTCCAGTTGACAAGCCTGATATAATTAATTAGCGACAAGCGACACAAACCTTATTATACAATTAGTAGCAAGCATTGCATGTATCTCATAATTTCTCTACTTGAAGAAGAAAAAAAGTACTTCCTTTTTATTATGGAAATTTCAATTTAGCTTTAAACTTAACTATTGATTCTTGAGTATGCACATGTGCGTATGATATTTTCCATAGAACTAAGAATACACATTAAATCATTAAGCGAATTAAGTATGTTAGAGTGAATGATCCATCTCATCTTCAATGAGATCAGCCCTTGCTAAGCTATATACTTCTAGGTCTATGTTACCAAGAGGTAACGAAACAAATAAGTCTATCCCACTATCATATGTATTGCTATAGTGCTCAATAACTTCATCATCATCAACCACATTATTGTCCTCTTTTGCGTTTCCTTGAAAATCCTCACGAGGTTCATCTTGTACTATATCACACATATCATCCATTATGGTGTCATCATATACATCATCATTAATTGTTGGATTGTCATCTGCTATCTCTATGTCGGTAATATTACCATATATTGGTTTTGAACTATTAGATATAGGGATGACATACCACCATCGGTTATTGTTTACCATTGGATGATACACAACCTGTATTTGAAAAACAAAAGAAAGAAACTTAAATACTTATTATATTGTGTATATGTATCACATGCATACATATAAAAAAATTAGCTTTTACATATATACATGCTCGCATTGTTGAGGTAGTACTAATGTGTCATTCTTATTTTGGTGAAATTTTGTAGAGTCAATGATTACAAAACCACTTGGATGACGTCTGATTGTGCAATGCTCACCATTTATTACCACTTCTTTAAACCACTTCACATATAGTATATATATAAAGAATCGTCTGAAGTCAAGCTTCAAAATATCTTGGATCAAGCCACAATAACCTTCCATGGTACCATTGGCATCCTCGAAGTGAGCAAGGACACCATAATCTTGGGTATTTCTCCTTTCATCTATATGTTGAGTTCGAAGATGTTTACCCTCACACCAAATAGCATTCAATAATGTGCACTAGTAGTAAAAGATTAAGATCAAACATGTCAATTTATTATATAAAATATAACTAGAAACAAATTAATTGATAGTATGTCTCACCTTTGATAAGCAACCTCGTGCGTATTCCCACTCTTCTTGAGATATATTAATTCCCTCCTCTTTTTCCATTCTCTCCATTTTCTCATGTAACCAATCTATATCAATATGATCTAGGAGCGTATTTAGATGATCTGGAAATGAGACATTACGTCCATATTTGGTGCGAAATGCTTGTCTTTCGCTTTTTTTTCTTGCTCTTGCTTCATTATATAGTGTCATCCATTTGCTCATTACACCACTATTGAGTACACAAAGACTATTTAACTTACGAAGTTCTTCTTTTGTTAGCACTTTACTCCTTCCTTTTTCTTGAGGTATTATAGAGGTCATCCTCAAGTCTTCATCGTCTTTCCATAGTCATGGTTGAGAGGGGTCCACTTCAGCAAGGTATTCAAAGATATAAACAAGGGATGATTGCACTAACCAACCCTCAACCATGCTTCCCTCAAGCTGTGCTTTTTGCCTCACAAAATCTTTCAAGGTTTTCATGAAGCGCTCAAGAAAAAACATCCACCTTGCATGAACTGTCCCACAAAGTGCGATCTCATCAATCAAATGTATGAGTAAATGTAATTGAGTAGTCAAAATGGAGTGAGGAAAAATTTCCTCCACCAAATAAACCACCTCAACAGATAATACTCGAGCATCTTGCAATGTGTTTGGATCAATTTCCTTCCAGCTCATGTATTTTTCAAGATGTATTTGACAATTGTTTATTTTTGTGTAGAAATTCAAAGAGGTTCACTACATGATGTATGCAATATATAATGAAAAAATACAATGCATACACACCTCACAAGCTCTCCCATCTTGTAAATGATATCACGTACATCTTTGGATACACAATAGGATATGCTAGTAGGAAGTACGAACTGAATGTAAATAATATTCATAGATCAAATGATTAGTTGAGGAAAAATTCATTATACCCCAAAGTTTACACATAGTTACTCCACTAATTACTATATTCATGGTTAGAGATGCCCTTACTTGAATCATTTTGTGACAATCATGGGACTTTAAACCAGATAGTTGCTCCACACCTCTTTTCTTTTTCTTTATGAAGGCTCACTTGAGACATCTCATACATCCTGTGGGTGTTCGAAAGCTACATATCTATTCCTTCACTATTTTTTCCTCGTTCTTTGATAGCATCCAAGGTGCATGGGGTAGCTCAATCTTTCCTTTGGGTCCAATGCGTGGCCAAGCTCGTCTCATGCGACCAATGTTATGTAAATCCTCCCTTATATTGACTGAATCACGAGCCCCTATCAAGTGATCCCATAATGTAGATACAACATTTTTGAATATGTGCATGGGGTCCAATAGGCGATTGATCTTGAGTTCAGTCCAATACAAAAGATGAAAAAATATAGAGAACCTAACAAACAAACAATATATTATGTAAACAATTCCTCGTGCTAAATACTTTAAAGTCAATCGAGAGAAATATACTTCTTACTGACTAATGCCGAGTGGAGGGTGGTTGTTGACATTAATCCATCTCTCCTTCCAATCTCAAATGGTTAGAGATTGTGGAGTCATTCCATTATAGCGAGAACATATTTGGGATGGTCAATAGGAAGAAATCGATGATGATTGTCATAGATAACCTTCTTTAAATATGCCGGCCCAGAGGAAACTAGATAGGGACCACAAATAGGACATGCACAATATCCTGACATGGTTAAACCTGAACAAACAAGTGAATTAATAACATGCAATTGATACAAGTCTAGAATTTCAAATATAGAGTTATATACATGTACCTGAAAACTCTCCATATCCTGGAAACTCATGCATGGTCCACAACAACATGGCCTTCAAAGTGAAATCACTAGAGGATGCATATGCGCTTGTATCTTACACCTCAATACCTTCCCATAACATTTCTACTCTTCAATCAAAGTCTCTAAGTAAATGTCCATGTTTTTTACCTTGTGCTTTCCAGGAATCAGAAGGGACAACATTACATGTCTCTTTTTAATTACCATGGATGGAGGAAATTATAGTTCACCAATACCATTGGCCATACACTATATGATGTGCTTTTGATGCCAAATGGATTGATTCCATCCATATCTAAACCAAATCTCAAATTTCTTGGCTCTTCTTTGAAAACGGGCCACAAATTGTCTATATGTTTCCATGCCAGTGTATTTGCATGCATCCTCTATTTTCCATCACTTGAACGATGACTAGCATGCCATGACCTGAGCTTTTCAATAGACTTACACCTGAACATAAGTTGAATACGTGGAATAATCGAAAAATGTCGCAAAACCTTACGAGGCACATCCATTGACTTCGTCTCCACTTCGTATCTTGATTCACCACAAATAGGAAACTCTCGTGCGAACTCATGAATCCCATGAAATAAGACACAATCATTGACACATGCATGGATCTTGACATAATCAAGGCCTCCCAGAGATGTCAAGTAATGTCTTGCTTGCTCTCTCTTAGTTGGCAATTTGTTTCCTTTTGGAAGCATTTGTGATAATAACCTACATATATTTTTAAAAGTGAGTTAAAAAACCACCAACATATATTTGTGTCTGATTTCAAAATAGAACAATTAATATTATGATTCATAAGCCAAACTGAATTGATACCTACTTCAATAACGCATTCAAACTGACATTACTCCATCCATAATTTGTTTGCAAGTTAAGTATCTCGAGGGATGCACGAAGGAGTATGTACAACCTTCATACAACGGAGTAGATGATGCTACGTGTAGTGGGTCATCTGGCTTCGACGAGTGACCTTCTCCCCGAACCGGTTGCGAAAATAGATCGTGTACCATGTTGTCCAAAATCTCATCCGCTACAACTTGATGGGGCATTTCATGAGGGCTACTATCATGGTCGTCAGTCTCCACTCTTCTTGAAGACTCTGCCTCCTCGCGTCGACGTTTTGCAGCCTCTCAATGCCTGGGAGGGAGCATCTGAGGATGTGGCACCACATCATGCTCAACCACAAAAGGGAGTTACATGTACGTTGATATATATTTCAAACATAGACTAGCAATCTTAGTGTTAAAAACAATGAATATCGGTGATTTTTCTCGGTCGCATTCTCCATACATGCTGAGATGTGATATTGCAACTCGACGTGCTCGAAAAATACACCCTCGACAATGATCACACATGAATTTAATTTTTCATCGTAGCCATGCATCTGGATTATGAAGACGTAATGTTTCATCCTCACTTGAGGATTGCTTATTGACTCACCAGCATACACTGCACTAGGTGATGACGACGACATGATTAAACCTAATTCATGACAACATTAAATTTGTTATTAATATGTTTACATAAAAACTTCAAGGCGTATTAATTATTCTAAGATATTCAATTTTAAATACACAAAAATTATCATAAATACATAAAAACTTATGATAAAAACTTACTATCAAAACTTATCTTCAATACAAAAACTTATGATAAAAACGCAAGCGCACTAAATGCGCGTCTATGCCTGTGTCTATCTGCACGTCTAAATATGCGTCTATTAGCGCGTTTATGTAAAATTAGACGCGCATATACACGCAAAAATAGATGCAAACGTCAAAATTCAAAAGATACAAGCGATTTCTTTTCAAACTGTGCCTTTCCTGCGTTTTTTGCATGTTCTGGAGCTTGAGTTCAGCTGACATGCAGTCTACCTCCACTAGTCTCTTCATGACTCACCTCCTCATGACTCACCTCTTCTTTCACTTCAAAGAGACAAAAAGGGAAAGAAGACAGCTAAAGAGAAGAAAGCCAAGGAGAGAAAGAAAGAGAGAACAAAAGAGAGAAGAACAAGAGGAACAAGAGGCAAAGAGAGGAGACAACAAGCAGTAAGCATCAAGGGAGAACAACTCACCAAGGAGAGGGAAGCAGCGCCACCACGCGTCCATACCAAAGACCCAAGGTGAGTCCTCTCTCTCTCTCTCTCTCTCTCTCTCTGTCTCTCTCTCTCTCTCTTTCCCCCTCCCTCCCTCTCTCTCTCTTTCTGTATTAGGATCTTTCTTTCTATGAATTTGAAGCTTTTATATCACAAAAAAATCATGGCGGTTGTCGGTCTGAGAACGGCTGACTTAGCGCGTCTGAGAGCCCGTGTAGTTTCTAGAGTAGATGCAGATATAGATGCACAACTGTGTTTTCTGTTATCGTGTCTGCAGGCGCGTCTCTAAGCGCGTCTATTCTGAATGATAGATGCGAGTATACACGCGCCATGCTCAAAAAAAAGATTTTGTTTTTTTCATGGTGGTACCGCATCTCTGAGCACGTCTATTCTGCATACTAGACGTGAGAATACACGCACTTTTCTCAGAAAACAAAGGCTTTGACTTTGAGGAAGCATTTGAGAGCGCATCTACTCTGCATCTCAGATGCGAATATACACGTAGTAGGTCTGATAAAAAAGACAAGCTTTTATTTCTGGAATTGTACAAACATGTTACACAATAGTACAGTTTACACAATATTGCACTTTAGTAAATTTGTCTTATTCCTGTGTTTTGTTTGCAGATGTCGCATCTTGGTTCATCTAGCAATGATCCAGATTTGGAGCGCATGAATGATACTTTTGCGCAGTTCAGCAGAGGGGTCAATGCTTTTTTTGGAGGCTTTCCTAGTAAGAAAGTCTTCATGGGAGAGATGACTAGACACCTTGGCCGCTCTCCCACAGTAGACGAGGTGTTCAGCGTCATGTTTGGAACACCTCTAATGTCTTTTCTTGGCACTGCTTCCCAAACACCAAATGTCCAAGCCCCAATTGCAGGTAGTCCACGTGCAGCGCCTATACATGCATTGGCTGAAGCACAAGCGTCAGCCGACGCACGTGCATTTGCGAAAGCACGTACATCCAACAAGGCAGAGGGTAGTTGACAGAGAGGGAGGAGGGAGAGTCGAGAAGGAAGACGAGGCTTGTGTCGGGGTTTCCTAGGATGTGGCGAGCAATCACCCTCACTAGAAGATCACGTAGAGGACCATGTATGCCAGTACTATAGAGTTAGAGATATTGGTGGCATCTTCCATGATGATGAAGGAAGGGATGTAATGGCGTACATGAGGAGCGTCGTGCATGCGACGTATAAAGATTGTTTCATTTACTTCAAGAATCAAAAAAGCGGCTTGTGGTAGGAGGTGCTGAGGGCAGTCCATAAGAGGTACCCAAATCGTGAGAGTCAACGATTCTCAGATGATTAGGACGCACAAAAGTGAGGGATTTGCTTCATAACAAAAGTTCCCACGTCATGGCACACGCCAGGGAGTCACTGCGAGACAAGAGGAGGGGTGTCGAGTCTATAGCCAACCACCTATGTGCCACCGCATAGAGTGGAAGAAAGCCAAGAAGAAAGCAACAGAGAAAGTGAAGAGTCGCCAGCACGCAAAGGCACGACGCATCCAAATGGAAACTATGGGATCGTCGCATTATGGATCGGACGGCAGAGAGTTGTGGGAGGCAAAGTTTGTAAGTATATTTTGATTTCTAGTTTTTTAAAATTTATATTTTTTTAATTCTTTATATAATTTTTTCTAATACATTGTGTCTCATAATTGTTTGTATATCATAATTGTTTTGCAGACTTGTAATGTGTCCACTTGTATCTTCAGGACACGTCTTAGTAGTACATCGGAAAGGGTGCCTAGAAAGCTCCGCCCGGCACTCCCATGGAATGTTACAGGGTTTTCGATCTAGGGCTTTTCGCGTCTACCACATAGCGGAAGTATTCCGGTCGTTCCCACTTAGGATCGACCTGAATTTGGGTTTTTCTTATTGGTCATTTCCTAACAACAACTAGCATCGGACCAAAGCAAACTACTTTACGCAGAAACGCCAGGTTTGAAGTGGATAAACGCTGCACTTGGTTCAAAGAGAATGGAAAATGAGAGGGATGCAAAGCTCAACCTCTCTGCCATAAGGCATAGTCCCATTCCGTTCCCGTAAAATAGCGTAAATCAATTTTAATCATAACTCGTGGTCAACGCTTTTATTGTTCCTATTCTTTGATGATCCTTCTGCTGTCCATCGTGATTTGAGAAAAGTTCCCGGCCAACTGGGACCACCCATCCATGGGACAGACCTATGGCCCATCCTCCGCACTTTCCTTGGGTTGTTTTAGTTATTTAATTACCTAACACATTAGTTGGACATGTAACAACTAGCTTCTTTAATTAACCCATTAGGCACTAGTTCCTTCACGTAGTTTTATCACTTGACATAGAAAAACAATATCAGACAAGTTCCTTATTAACATGTTATCATATTTATCTTCGAAATACAAAGAGTCCAGCCCGTAGGCTTATCCACAATCTACTCGAAGGCTATCCAGCGATCCACAGGGATCATTAATCCAAGTTTCTGCCCGTAGACTAGTATGCGGGCCTCAAGATCCAATCCTGAGTCACGTTAGCCTCTTGTGCAGGACCTGGAAGGTGAGGGATTTATGGCCAGATCCCCCCTTGGCACCTAAGAGTCCTCCTGCTCCAAGTAGCACTCAACGGAGAGACCTCTCGCGATGGGTTCAATCCACTTTCGCGGCACGGTCAACAACCCCCTTGGTTAGGGTCAGGCAGGCAGTCGGGGGTAACTGAAGCTGCCTCTCCCTTCAGGACTTCAATGTGAAGTATAGATATCCATTTATCTTTTAATTCATTGATCAAAAAAAGCCAAACAGTGCTCTAAAATCTGTAGCAAGCACAAACATTTTCATTGATCATTTTTGTTGGCAAACTGCTAAGGAATGAATCCTTCCTTTCGAATGCGTCCAGCACTCGATCCGAGATAACTTGCATCTTTGAAAAATCCCCTATATCTTGGGTTAAGGCGTACCCTATTAATCCAACTTGGTCAAACCTCAAGTTTATCGGTTGGTCTTTAGTTTCCAATCAACTTTCCTTACTTAAGAAGGATACTAAATTAGATGATTATTCATCCTCCTGCAAGATAACTTGTGTGATGACATGCCAACCTCATTGCGAGAACTTAGCTATTCCCTTGTGATCCAATCACAAGATCATATGACTCCGCACTTGTTGCGCAAGTGTCGCCTCGAACTATGAGACAATGGAGTCACGAAACAATCTGTTTCAGGTTATCAGGCTGATGTCCTTGGACCTACGGTTTCCAAGTTTCACCTTGTAAGGATCATAGGGACAAACCCTAGTTCCTTTTACGATTACAATTCACTATTCCTACATTCAGTGAATGTGGGCAGTATTTAAGGTATATATGTTTCTTGGAATTTAACTCATTCCCAATGAGTATTTCGCACCTTAGGTTTATTAAGTTTATGTCAATTTGGTTAATTCTAGAAGATAATTTCGAGATTACTTCCACATGATTCGTTGTCTATGCGTAAGTTGATTTTTCAATCCTAAACTTGTCGGTTTGAGGTCAACTAATCTTTCCTTTTCTTTGCGAACAAAATTCATGCTAAATAAGCAACCTTTTTCTTGTTAATTTATACAGTTGACAACGATAATTTCATAAATTTTATGCATCATAAAAAGTTGTTTCATGCATTGCACTTTCCATGATGATTCATTGCGATATGGGTTAATAGTGCGAGATGTTGTTTATACTTCTAGGCTTAACCGAAGTATACTATTTTAATGGATAATAATCTAGTCTTATAATTCATTTCAAAGCATAAGCTATTTGCTAGAAATGTATTTATACTTTCTTAATTTTGCATGTTTTATTAAAAGTAATAATGACTAAGTTCCTTCGTCGCAAGCATCTAGGATAAATGTTTGAGTTACAATAATATCAAATAAAAATTAAGGAGGAAAACTTGGGTTTGGGGTGAGATATCCACATGGATATCGGGAGATGACCCTTCCGCGGTTGCACCTTGGACTTTCTTAGGAGGCATCGCAATTGTAGTTTTTCGGACGTGGAAGCAACTTCACAACTCCTTGGAATTCCACCGTCGCTCCCTTGCACTTCAAAACTCTTCTTCTCTTTTTCGAGTGGGGGAAAAACCAAAGTCCCAAGGGTATTTTGACATGAGGAGGGGGTAATAAGACCTTTTAAGGCCTCGGTACTTTTGGGGGAAAAGGGACTTATAAAGCCCAAGGAAAAAGGCTTATAGGGAAAAGGGGGCTTAAGGGTTTAGAAAACATGGAGGGTGAGGGTGATCCGGAAGCCAAGGAATGGGGGTTTAATGGATTAAACACGGGGCAAGGGGGGGGAAAGGGTTTTAAAAAAATACAAGAAGGGGGGTGAAAGAGCCTTAAGAGGATTAAAATCCGGGGGTGGGGGGGAGTGTGTGTGGTTCCAAAAGGCATAAGAAGGGGGCCTTGGGAGATTTTTGGACACGGGGGGTAAAAAGGGGGCTTAGGAGGATTTTAAACCCGGGGGGGAAAAGGATTTGATGAGGCAACAACAAGGGGGTGAAAGGGGGCTTATCTAGCCCCCTTAGAAGCTTCTCTTCAGAAGCTTCTATTGCTTCATACGTGGCAGGAGGGGAAATTCAATGCCATGTTGGCAATGGTCTGACGGCACGTTTGTGAGGCGGCGAGGCCTGCGGCTGCAGACAGCGGTGCTGGGAGGACTGGCAACGGGTAGATCGCACCTTCACGAGTCAAGGGGAGAGCCTCACTCTATCCCTCTCTGTAATGATGGTGTAACCTTCTCTCTCCCTCAGCGTTACACAATGGCAGCCCTCCTCCTCACGTATTTCCCGTCCTCTATGGTAGCATCTCCCCCTATTTAAATAGGGGAGAGGAGGGGGATCCTCCCTCTCCTTCGTGTCAGCATGCATGGCCGTCCCATATCCGTGAGCTCCCACCGAGGAGCTTTTGCTTCATTACTATTCCCCTCCCCTTCCAGCACAACTGTCAACTGGGGAGGGGGAAAAAAAAATTTGTATTATCCTTAAGAAAAATGTTTACGCAAACGTTACATTCTCTCCCCCTTAGAGGAATCGAGATGTCCTCATCTCGAGATAAACTGGGGATATTGATGGTTGAGAGTTCCTTCATCTACCCAAGTGGCATCCTCTTCGGGATAATCTTTCCACTGGACGAGGCATTCCCTCAGGGTTCTGGATCTTAATTGTCTCTCCCTAACGTCTAAGATCCAATCAGGTCTTAGTTCAAGGACTCCTTGACTAGGCATTAGAACTTGTTGATCGTCAAGTATATGGTTAGGGTTAGGTACATATTTCTTCAATAGGCTGATATGGAATACATTGTGAACCTTTAGGTTCTCAAGAAGTTGCAATTTATAAGAATTAGATCCTAGGCATTTGAGGATCTTGTATGGCCCATAATACCTTGGACTTAGCTTCTTGCAATCTCCTAAGGATACGGAACTCTTTTTAGGGCGTACACGAATGAAGACCATGTCTCCTTCTTCGAAGACTCTTTCTTGATGCTTCAAATCCGCGTATGCCTTGTGTCTATCCTTGGCCGCTTGGATGTCCTCTCTTATTGACTTTATTTGGTTATCCATCTCTTCCAACATCTGTCTTGAAGCTTCAACCCTTAAGGTTGGATCTGAAAATTTTAGGGGACTTCTACAGTCATGACCATACAATGCTTGGAAAGGGGTCATCTGAATGCTTTGTTGGTAAGAAGCATTGTAGGCGAATTCAACCAAAGGCAAGTATTGAATCCACCTCTTCGGCTCTCAATAGCAGTATGCCCTAAGCATATCCTCAATGATTTGATTTACTCGCTCTGTTTGGCCATCCGTTTGGGGATGGTAAGCGGTGCTAAAGAAGATTTGAGTCCCAATAGCTTCAAAGATATCTCTCTAGAAGTGTGACGTGAAGAGAAAATCACGATCACTAATGATTCTTCTAGGTAAACCATGTAGCTTGAATATCTCCTTGATAAACAATCTTGCAATGTCTGAGGCTTTATAGTTTGTCTTTACTGGAATAAGGTGTGCAACCTTAGTAAGCATGTCAACCACAACCATGATGGAGTTGTATCCTCCCTGAACTTGGGGTGGGCCTACGACAAAATCCATAGTGATGAATTCCAATTTCATTTGGGGAATGTCAAGTGGTTGCAGTTTCCCTGGCATCATGACATGTTCGGCTTTGATACGTTAGCAAGATAAACACTCACTGACATATTTGAGAACGTCACCTTTTGGCCTCTCCCAATGGTAGCTCTTCCTAACTGCATTGAGAGTCTTGGCATAGCCACGATGACCTGCGAAAGGGGAATCATGAGCTTCCCACAATATCATCTGCTTAAGTGACTGGCTTGCTGGTATATACAGCCTTGTTCTATAGTAGATAAATCCACTATTGATAGAAAATTCATGATACTTAGCCTGCAACTTTTGATTCTAATCCTTGATAGAGATCTCCCTTAGCATTGTTTGGTAGGCCGGTGTCGTAGAGTTCGTACAAGAGCTGCAGAACACGGGGTTCAAGGTACAGCAAGGAAAGAGGCTAACAAGAAGATCTCAATATTTGATGCCAAAGATCACTATATTGCTTGTCAAGTACATTACAAGAGAAGAGTCAAAATAAATGACAAAGCATGACAATCTGTCCATTGCTTCACAATAAAGCATAAGAGCTTGCTTTTCAGGGTACCAAGTAATTCATCCGAATTCAGGACTTAGTTGTATTATCCTCAAAATGCATCAGCAAAGAAGGCTCCCAGGTTAGGCAATATGGTGATGACCCCAATCCAGATGTTCACATTTTTGGCTGCAGAAACTGTTTATAAATTCAGCTCCTCTGTGAAGTATAGGACAATATTTGAAGTGATACCATAGTATGCAAGCCTTTCGATCAGTTCATAACTTTCTGTGCCTGGTGGCACTCAGCAGCAACCATGAGTCCTGATTTCTATCAACATTCAAGTTGCATACCATCAAGGAATGCCATGCCACTATCACTATTTAAGATTACTCCAAATTACTTCATTTCAGTGTGTATTTTCTCATGTCCTTTATGACAACAGACTCTCAACAGATTTTGTGCTCCCAGAGTGGTCTTTCGAGGTGCAAAATGTAGGTACAGTATACATCCTCCCTGTGAATGTTAATCTTTCTGAACTGGTAGATATAGCTTGAATTCTGGAGGCAACTCCTCTTCTGAATATTGTCGATTAGAGAAATAGATTCTTCGAATACAACAATTGACATGCACTTGAACACGAAGAGTTTCTACATAATTTGTGCCATATGCATGCCTTGTAAATCCAAAAGATTAAACTGTATTTGATTCCATTCCTCGTCAGTCACTAATAGAATCTCAAGGTCCAAGAACAACACGTCAGAGTACAACAGCAGTATGGGAGGTGAAACGAGACAGGGCCGTCATCAAGTGTGGAACAGTCCACAGTTAGTGGCGGAACAAGAACAGGGGCTAGGATTTCAGATCAAACTCCCTGTACAAGAGGATTCCGGAAAATTCAGCCGTGCAGGAACGTGGAACTCCACAAAGATTTGCCTGAGAGGACCCTGGATTTGATCAGCAACCTTCTTAAACTTGACGTTACCTTCAGCGTGTTGTCATCTTTCGTCGAGCTCTCCGTTCCTGTCCTCTTCTCCCTAAGCTGCTGCCTGTTGATAACATATTTGACATCCTTGACATCCAAACCACGAGCTACAACATCCGTGGCAGTCATTATAGGACTGCTCCCACTCTTAAACTTGGACAGAACCCAATCTCGTTCTGCTTGACTCTTGTCACCATGGATTGATAAAGCAGGCCAGCCATCCATGCGAAGCTCTTTTGTTTCCTTCCGAATACCCACAAGCTCCCTTGCATGCCTCGCCTTTGCTACTGTAAAGAATGTATGTGCTGTTCCTTTTGCGCCAGCACGACCAGTTCTCCCAATTCGATGCACATAGTCCTCAATTCCTCTCGGAAAAGCTCCTTCACTCCCCATATTAGCCTTTAACAAGTGATGTTTTTACATTCACTTCCCCCTCAAATAGCAGGCATCAGTGACTGCACGCATTCAGCATGCAGACAAAAGAACTCGGGTCTGGGGACACATCCTCATCTTGCATTTTCTCAAAACAGTCCAACGCATTTCCAATCTGCCCATGTAAAGCATAACCTGTGATAAGGGCATTCCAAGTTATTGCATTCCGGACAGGAAGCTCATCCAACACTCCCTGTGCTTTATCAAATGCACCACACTTGGCATACATATCCACCACAGCAGTCCCAAGCAGAATATCACTTTGCAACCAACCTAGTGTGACAATTTCATCCTGAACTTGTTGGCCCTTGGCAAGTGCTCCTATGTCACTACATGCTTTCAAGCCACAGATAAATGAGACTGCATTGGGAGAGTGACCCTTAGATTGCATCTTATCAAAGAACTTTAGCACTTCTTCATCTGGTCCATGCTGTGCATACCCAGCAATAAGTGCATTCCAAGAGACTACATCTCAACAAGGAAACCTGTCCAACACTCCTTGAGCTTCTCCCATTGCACATGATATTCTTGAATTTACACCTTTGTCTTCATAGCTTAATGTCGATTTCTACAAAGCTTCCTTTGATTCCACGATATCCTGCACTTCTCTTGGAGCTCATCATTGAAATTAACAGCTTGATAATGTCCTTTGGCATTAGTTTTTCATATTTTTCTAACACACACACAACATGCACACAAACAGAAACACACACAAACACAAACACACAAGTGGAGTATGTACATTGGATGCGGGTACTGAAAAGGACGGAAAGATAATATAGCAATCAAACACACACAAAAAGATAACACAGATGCACAACAAAAATGGAGGTGTTTACGGCTCAAATGCGCAGCAGCACAACACCGGATCATGGCGTGCATCCTCTCTAGCTAACTCAAGTATAGGGTTGTTTGGCATAGATACTTTGTAGCTAGAGATCTGGCTGTTGATGGATTTTGCAAGATTAGGGAATTAAGGAATGCCTTGCGACTAAGTGCATCGACAACTACATTCTCTTTTCCTGGTCGGTACTTAATTTCAAAGTCATACTCCTCCAACACTTCAATCCACCGACCTTGCCTCATGTTGAGCTCATTCTGGGTAAAGATCCATTTGAGACTCTTATGGTCAGTTACTAGAGTAAACTTGTTATCCAATAGGTAGTGTCTCCAAAGCTTTAGAGCATGGATGACAGCTAACAATTCCAGATCATGCATAGCATAATTCTTTTCATGACTCTTCAATTTTCTTGAAGAGTATGCTACTGGATGACCTTCCTGCATGAGTACACACCCCAAGGCAATAATGCTAGCATCAGTTACTACCTGAACTCCTTATTGAGGTCTGGAAGTTTTAGAGTAGGTGCTGATACCAAATGTTGCTTCAATCTGTCGAAGCTATTTTGTTCGAGAGTTGACCATGCAATGGAAGTTTGCTTCTTCAGTAAGTCCGTCAGAGGTGCTGCAATCAAAGCATAGTTTTTTATCAAGACCCTATACCATCCTGTCAATCCAAGAAAGCTGCGTATCTGTTTGACGGATGTTGGTATTGGCCACTCAAGCACATCTCTGACCTTGGCTGGGTCCACTGAGATTCCTTCTGCTGATACTATGAATCCCAGATATTCAATCTGGCCTTTGAAGAATGCACGCTTCTTCATCTTAGCATACAGCTTATGCGACCTCATTGTCTCAAGGACAATATGAAGTTGGGGTTCATGATCTTCTTCATGTTTAGAATAGACTAAAGTGTCGTCGAAGAAGTCAAGCACGAAATCATCAAGATATGGCCTAAAGATATCTTGCATTAACCTGTTGAAGGTGGCAGGTGCATTCGTAAGCCCGAATGACATAACTAGGAACTCAAAGTGCCCATATCTTGTATTGAAGGCTATTTTTGGGATATCTTCTTCCTTGATCCTTATTTGATAATAACCTAACCTGAGATCAATTTTGGAGAAGATCTTTGCACCCTGAAGACGATCAAAAAGCTCATCTATTCTAGGAATAGGGTAGTTGTTCTTGACCGTTGATTGATTCAACCCTCGATAATCAATACATAGTCGAAGTGTCCCATCTTTCTTTTTCTGGAATAGTACTGGAGCTCCCCATGGTGAATTGCTAGGACGGATATAGCCTTGATCTAGTAGTTGCTTGAGTTGTTCCTTTAGCTCAATTGCTTCTGATATGGACATTCTATAAGGTCTCTTTGCAATTGGCGCAGCTCCTCGTACTAACCTAATTTCATGATCCACTTCTCTTTGAAGTGGGAGTTCTGTCAACTCTTCAGGGAATACGTGCATGTATTCCTTTAGCTAAGAAGGTCCTTCATGGGATTCTTGCTTCTGATCTAACTTGTTGAGTTTGATCAAGTAGACAGGTGATCCTTTTGTGACTCCTTTTATGATCCGAGATACTTTGGCCAATTGGATTTTTGGCACTCCAAATTCCCTTTCAGAGTTTCGAAAGGAAACTTGACCCTTTCCACAGTGAATGTGGGCGTCATTAGGCCTAAGCCAATCCATTCCGAGTAGACACTCATGGATCCCTAAATTCATGACTTTGAATTTGACCGAAGTCTTCTTTCCTCCTAGAAAGATTTCCACCTTAGCATTTTTCCTGGTACAAGTTACCTCACGACCATTCGCCAATTCCACAAGCAGGGTAGGTGCTTCTACTGTGGCTATTCCTAATCTCTTTGCACATGCTGGTGAGATAAAGGAATGAGTACTGCCACAATCAATCAAGGTCTTGAAACTTTTACCTTGATAGTCCGACGGTGTCTAAATCACTGAGAACTGGCGATTCGGTCCTTTCTTGTGTAGAGCGGCATGGATTGTCGCCCTTTCAAACTCTGCTTCCATGGTTGGATCTTCTTCTTCTTCTTCTTTGCACATTTGCCTATTGGCAATGCAGGCGGTTCTTCCTCTTCCTCGGGTAGCGGCTCCTTGACCACGGCTTGTTCCTTGGAAAGGCGCTTGGCGGTGTCCTCCACCGAGCTTGGGACATTTCCTCTTGAAGTGACCGGGTTCGTTGCAGTGGAAACAACAGAGGTTTCGGCCATTTCTTTGAGTAGGAACAAAGTTGTTGACATTGTTAGTCCTTGCTTTCTTTCTTTGCCCCTGATTATGACCTTCAACTCTCTTTATCTGAGGTCTGAATGCTCTTCTATTTGGGTCACTTTAAGACCAAGTTTTGTTACCCCTTGGTCTAGACTACACTTCTTGAATTATAGGCGCCGCTCGAATGAGTTCGTCCTAAAGATCTAATGGACGCATAGATTCGAGACGGGTATTTGCTGGTGGATTTAAACCCATGCAAAATTTGGACACCTGCTGTGTCATGTCCATCTGCGGTGCATACTTACGAAGTGAGACAAATTTGGAATAGTATGCGTTAAGAGTGAGTCCCAGCTATTTTAGCTCATAGAACTCATTCATTTTTTGCGTGCGATATGTAGGTGGCAAGTATCTTCCCTGCACGGCTTTCTTCAGCTTCTCCCAGGTAATAGATTCCTCCGCGATCCCTTGATCCTTGCACCATTGCTTCCACCAAAGCCTGGCTTCGCCTGTGAGCTTTAGCTTGGCGAGCATAGCCTAATTGGTGGGTGCAGTACCAACTGCTTCGAAGTAATCCTCCATGGATTCAATCCAAATTTCAGCATCAGCTTGGGCGAATCTGCCTCTCCCATCAAACTCGGGTGGCTTAATCTTCTTGAGAAGAAAATTCTTCTCCTAGATTACAGCAGTACTTGATGTAGAAGGAAAATTGGAAACCTGTACCTGGGGTTGTGCCTGGATAAAGGTTTCTTAACATTATTATATGATAATCGTTATTAATTTATATTACATCTTTAATTCAGCTATCACGTAAACAATGTAGCTACTTAACTTTTTATCAACTTTTATGCACAATCAAACATTGATAAAAAGAAGTCTTTATTTGTATTTATATGGCCATAGCCCTTTTGAATACAACATTTCTTGCGATAATAAGCCAACTGTTACATTTAGTTTGGGGAGAATAATGTTGTATTACATTTATCTACAGGAACTGTATAATAGTATGGTTTCGGGTCATGGATCTTCAGGAATTGGTAAGTCATTGGAAGTTTAGGATATCCTTTCCGTTGGAATCCATACTTCTCATGGTAGCCCAACACTTTAATCCTCTCGGCGGGGATTATACGGGTTACTTCCTCATATACATATGAGTTCATCTCAACCCTCCGACCTTGAATATGTAAAGTTGAGTTTACGTGAAGGAACTTCTGAGGTAGGAACTAAGAGACCAACAACAATAAACACCGAGTTAAGACAAGACCCTAAGAGGAAAAGGGTGGAGAGCTCCATGACCTTCATTCCCACAACGATGATGCCACCTACAAACTATGATGAGTACATCCAAGAGCTTCTTTCACAGTTAGAGAAAGCAAAGGAGGATAAGAAGATAGCAGTGGTTGAGTTGGAAGCCCAAAAGGAGGCCATGAGAAACTTCTAACTAGAGAAGAAATGCCAAAAAGTGGAAAGCTACTAGAAAGAAATAAGCGAGCTAAAAGAGTAGCTCAAAGCTTAGGAAGGAGAAGAAGGAAAGTGGAAAGTCAGGTTGTCTAGGGAGAAATAGAACCTCATAATGTAGCAACATATCGACAATGAGCTGGTAAAGTTGTATGAAGAACTGCAAAAGGAGATATAAAAAATGTCTTGGATGCCACATGGAGGAGCTATAGGCAACAAGAGAAGAGAGGGCATGAAAATTTCAAGAGGAAATAGAAAATTTGGAAAAGGGGGCTACCCTAGATTTAGAGAAACAAGAGAGATAGGAAAGGGAAATCAAATGCTTCGAGAAACAGAAAGAAGAAGCCATCGAAGAAGCAACCCAAGGGTTGCAAGAAGAGCTAGAGAACCTAGAGCAAGAGGTGGAAGAGATAGAAACCATGGCTAAATCTGAAAGACAGCTACATGAAGAAAGGAAAGAAGCCCACTTGCAAAAGAACAAAGATCTATCTAAAAGGCTATCAAAAATTTCCATGCAACTCTCCATGGTGCAAGAAGCCGAGAAGATAGCCGAGGAGCAGCTCAACCACCAAAACAAGGAAAAAACACACATGTTGGAAGTATGGAATGAAAAACAGGAGGTGGTAATGATGCTATCTCAAAGCATGGAAATGAGCAAGGAGGAAATGGAAGAGAGAGACAAATGGTGGGAAGAGCACAACTTCGAATGGGTGCAAGGACTTGCCGAGCACTTGGCCATAGCAGAATGTGAGCAGGTGTTGGCAAAGGAGAGAACCAAAGCCATAGATGCAAGTTCAAATGCACAATGTCAAGCCTCCTTAAGCACAGTGCTCCATGTAATGCAAATAGACAGTGAATATTTTTTGGAGAGGATGAGAAGGAAGTTAGAGATGACCACTAGAGCCCTAAACTATAACCTCTTCCAACCGGCACCGGCCTAACGAGAGAAGAACAATGCCACTATTTGAGGAAAGTTGGCCTCTCCATCGATGAGCTAAATGAGATAGGTTTTGAAGAGTAGGAGGAGCCGCATAAACCCCCAACTTCGACCACAGAAGAGCAACCACTAGAG
The DNA here is from genome assembly GCF_053477565.2 of Lygodium microphyllum. NCBI lineage: Eukaryota > Viridiplantae > Streptophyta > Polypodiopsida > Schizaeales > Lygodiaceae > Lygodium > Lygodium microphyllum. The sequence continues at coordinate 42,904,273 of NC_141143.1, forward strand.
GAAGGGCCAGACCTCAAGCAAGAGCTAGAAGAAGAGCAATAGGCCCAAGATCTTAGCCCACCATTGCCAGATGTGCCTCAATAAGATCCAAAAGGTAGCCAAGTCCCCGAACGCATCATTGCAGCTAAGAGAAGAAGACGACAATTGGTAGAGAAAGCAGAGCAGAGAGCTAGGGCGCAATCCCAATAATTTCCTGGAGAGCCTATGCCACAGCGTGAGGATTGCTATCTTGTCAACTAACCCCAGGAATTGAGTATTTGGGAGCAAGGAGAACTCCAAACCTAGCCATTTGAGCTATCATTCCTCTTCCCATGGGCCCTAGACCGAGTCCTACTAGTGGAAGTAGCGGACAACGTAATTCAAATGGCCAATAACTTGGTGAATCGATGGGTTAAGGAGTGGACCATAGTTATCACTCGATGGAGGTGGGAGGTCCCAAACTACTGGCTAGATAAGGTGTTCCAAATTCCCAAGATGGTCCAAGGCTATGAAGCATAGTCCAAGTGGCGAAAAAGGATCTTGGATACAAACCTTGATACATGGATGGCATTCTGCAGTACACTTCCTAAAGGAAGGAATGATCCTATCTACATGACCTACCCTCACAAGCAACGGAGTGGATAACAATAGGAAGGAGTATGGTAGGTATGACTTTCCCAAGCTCTACAATGCCAATGCAAAGAATCTCGAGGAGTGCCTAACCTTCAAGGCAAGAGACATCCCTCTATCAATCATGTGCTTCCTCGAGGATTTCTCATCATGTCCAGGCCCTACTTTTATCACAATTTGTAATTATCCGAGGCCTATTAGGTGTCTACTAAAGCAAAATCCAACCACCATCGAGGAGCTCGATCTCCCTCTACTATTTTTTAATCTCAACCTAGGAATAGATAGTTGCACCATGGACCTGACTAATGATGAGGGCTACATTGTTACCCTCTTTTTGTATGAGGTACTTGAAGACATGAACGATAGGTGATATATGAGGTTTGAACATCCCTTTTTGTCAACCACACTTCTAAACATAAGGGATAATCTCAAAAGCTACATGCAAAGCCATGCCTTTTTTAGCAAATCCCTTAGGCCACCCCCAACCCCCAGTTCACACTTAAGGGACCTCAAGGGAAAGACTTATAGACCTATCTTCCTAAGCCGCACACCGCACCTGCAATGATGTACGAACTAGGTCCTCAAGTGTGGGACAACACTGCAGGCTTGCTTGAGGTTTGCACCCAACTCCCAATTCCACTAGCACCTACACCATGCACTACATGAAGAGGTAGATACACCCCTTAGGAAGTACACAACTTTGTCTTGCAAGTTAATATCGTGTCATATCGACCTCGGAGGGCACGAGGAGGAATCTGTCCAACACCATATTCAATTTCAAAGGATAGATCCACCCACTGCCAGTGTCAGGGAGGGACATGCCCCAACACCATCTTCAATTTATAAGGGCAGATCCATCCAACACCATCCTTAGTAAGGGCTTGTATACAAACTCAAAAAGCCATCTTACTACACCCACCCCACTTTCCAAGTACTACCCATCATTGCCATGGGACTAGCACTTGGCTAAGAGGGGGTAATGTTAACCTCGACACAAGAAAAAGTGAAAAAAGTAAAAAAAATAAAAAACATGGAAAAGTGCAAGTCGCAAGCTGAAAGAGGTACCCTAGAAGGAAATTGGACCTAGAAGAGCCCAAAAGTGTAGGCATGGCCATAAGAAGTCCAAGGCGTAGTCATCGAGCCCAAAAAGTGCTAAAAATGAGAAGGCAGACCTTGAATGTAAAGGCTCTCTCCATTGCAAATTGTAAAGGTAGACGGGCGATAGAAAGGAAGTTAGAAAGATATGAGGACAATAGGAAAGAGGGCCTATGCCACGGCTGGCCATGTAAAAAAGGGGATGGCCGCCCAAAAGGGATTTAGGGTTTTGTATATAAACTCAAAAAGTGAATGAGAAGCTCATTTCTAAGTGTGTGGAAAAAGGGATCTCTCCTTCTTGCTTGCTTGTGTGTGCTTATAAAGCCGTCTTTACTTGTTGAAAGAAGTTGAGATTGTTAGAAAAAGGTATGGTATCATCCACATTTCTATTTATGCTTATTTGATACATCAATAGGACATGGACATAATACTCAAAATTATATATATATATATACTATGAAAGCCCAAGGATCTCAAAGAGGATCACTAGCGGGAAAATATATGCTTCTTCCTAGACCCAATCTAGAGCAGAATATGGAAGATATATACAAGAAGAAGGAGTAAAAAGAAAAGAAATAGGAAAAGCCAAAGAAAAAGCAACAAAGTTAAAAGCTACTCTTTAACATAGAGATGGTTACATATCTTAAAAAGGTTTTGAAAGGGAAGATTCTAAACAAAAAAGTCAAGTGTTAGCCCCAAAATTCTTAAAATAGCAAAAAGAGAGTTTCATGAAGAAATTATAGACATTATAAGAAGGAAAATTAATTTGTGAGTGAGTCAACTTAGGCTATGATAAAATAGAAGAAAAAATAGGTTTACAAGGCATAAATTTGGTTTCTGAAGATGATATAGATGTAGAGATTATCTGCTAAGATATTGTTGTTGTAGATACTGTCAAAGTGAATGGTGTTGTAGAGAACACTATGATATGCTTTAAAAACACAAGAGATATATGGTCTATACACTATACAAAGGATGAAGTGTCTTTAAGGGTGATACCCAAGAGTTGCTATTCCAAGAACCATTGGGCCCCTACTACTGCAGAGACTATAATGAAGGTTGGAGAGCTAGAAACTCCATGTGTTGCTCTAATAGACCATGACCTAGAGATAAAAGTCATGGTTAGGATTACTTATGACGATGGAAGATGATCAATAGATGTCAACCACGAATGGAGGATGCGGGTAGCCAAAAACTCCATAGGAGACCTGCATGTTGCATGTCCAAATAATGTGCACATTACCATGGGAAAGGTATAGGACAATCACCATTTTTCTGGGTAAGTTGCCTCATCATACTCAATGATCTTAGGGCAACCATTTATTACTACAAAAATGAAGGAGACTAAAGTTCTAGATGATGATCCTTCCTATGCAAAGAGATTTCAACTATACAAGATAATGAGAGGACTATAGGATTATATGATGGGGTATCTTTTGCTATCAAGAATTTTGCAACGATTTTAACTATAGTAAAAACATAGCAGAGTATTAAGTCTACCATTATAGAGGTAAATTATTTGGATATGTTTCAAGTCATTACTGAATTTATGATGCATGAACAGTCATACAAAAAAAAAAAGGTTGAAGCTAGATTTGAGACAAAGTACAGGACAATGGATAAAAAGTTAAAGTTGTTATAGTACCGTTGCCTCCAAAGAGCAAAGAATCAATTAGTTGGCTTCCAAAAAACAAAACCTAAGAGGTCCAAGAAAAATTGGACATAAAATCATTGAGAAATCTATTAAACTAAAGATTGACATAAAGAGTTTTCACATGAAATAGGTTGTATGGATATAGGAGTAGTAGCATCCATGGTAATTTTTATCATGCCGCTCATACCATAGAACTTGTGACCTACACCAATACCCATCACTCACTTGCAAAAACTCATATATATGTTAAATGAAAATATAATAATGGGTATTCTAGAGCCTTCATCTACACCATACTCTAATAGATGGTTCATAGTATACAAGAAGAATGGTATACTTAGTTTTATATAGGATCTTCAACTAGTGAACAAAGTGACCATCCAAAATGTGGATCCATAACAAGGGGTGGATGAATTTGTAGAAGAAGTTGCTATTGGAAAAGCTATTTATTCCTTCGGAGATCTATACTCAAGATATAACCACTTTTAGCTTGCATTGGAGAGATCAAGTTCTAGGTATATCTACTACAATCTTGAGAACTATGGATTATTGTTATTTGTTATGAGAGTAGCTAGGGATTATGAGGGGAGAGGTGAGTAACTATTAGGTGAAGAGTGGTCCACATAGACTGGTCAAACTCCTGAAACAACAGGATCTCCAGATTGTTCAATGATTGGGTATGATTGTGCATCGACTTTTTGTTCCATTATTGAGATCACTGGGTCAAACATCCAAAGTACTTGCTTTTCTACTACGCATAGCAATAGGAAGCATGGAAAGAAGGATGAGTGAGAGATTAGTGAGACAATCAATTTTTGCATATAAGTTACAGGATTTTGAAACATCTATGGTTAGGTTAAGACAAAAAGATAGGATACACATTGAAAGAGGCCAAAGTGAGAGATCTAGGAGATTCAGGATATAATAAGTCAAAGAGATGAACATGAGAGAATAGAAAATTATTTCCCGATAGAACTTAAAGATAGCATTTGAGTGCAACACAGGCATTCAAATGAAAGAGAAAGAGATGAGAAAAATAACAAATTTAAGAGAAACACAAACAATTGAAAACCAAAACATAGAAAATGATATGGGAAAACCTCTCTAGGGAATTCAAGTGTCACAGAGGTGGTTTGAGCTTGAAGGATTGTTATTATAACAACTTTGGGAGAGAGAGAGAGAGACCACCCTACCAAAGGGTAACTAAAAGCATGACCTAGTCATGAGAGCATGAGTTAAAGCGAGGGCCCTAGTGGCACTAGCACACCTCAAAAAGGTATCCATGACAAGTGGCTATTTAAGAGAGTCATTCAAGTAGAATGGGGGAGAGAGAGAATCCGATGGCATCATCAAATGCATACTTTTCATTGATAATTCAACTGACATTGAATAATGGTGTTACTTACATTGCATTAAATCACATGAGTTGCATAAAAGCAAAAAAGCCTAATTGAACATAGCACACTTGCACTCACTTGCATAGATTGAAGATTGATTGCTTGTAAGGGAGCATAAACACCTAAAGAGATAAATCCAGAAGGAAGATCTCAAGAGTGATTTTATCTAACTCAGATGTAACCAAATAGACCTAAATCAGAACCGGGGGGAGATTAAGGGAATTAGGAAATAAAGGGATCAAACATCCATTGCCAAAAAACGTGATGAACTTAGGTTAGACAAAGAAACTCATTTTTAATAATGGACCCCACCATTAGAGATACACTAGAGTTTAAAGTTGAAGGAAACTCAGTGCTTAACAAGCATTACTAGCCAATCATGGTGATTAGGCAACAACCAATTCAATATCTAATGTGCAACACAATGGTCACTTGATAGATTTCTAGAGTGAGAAGTGTATTCATTAGGAGCTATCACCACCTATCTAATCTCATATGCATTGTTCAAACCTTTGTTGCATAGAGAGAGAGAGAGAGAGTAACCATGTCTACCCTGAACTCAAAGATATACGGCTTAGGTTTTGATAATGCTAATTTTTCCCCAAATATTCAAAATTTAGTCACATAATACAAGCACTAAACTAGGATATTACATAATGGAAAAAGAGTGCAAGAGATAATCACAGATTGGGAAGAGGAGAAATGATTGGGAAAGGATTCGTTGCAACAAGTTGTCAATTACATGCAAGAGTAGCAAGATTATGAAGAGAAATATAGTTGAATGAGGTTGAACTAATCCTAACAATCACTATGAGAGTGAGAGGAAGAGGAAATGATGATAGAGAGAGAGCCTTGGAGATATATCTCATCTTGAACAAGCTCCTAATGAAGTGCTTGTTGGATAATTCTACTATTGAGTACAATATTATTGTCAAAAACCATTCAACTAGAAGAGGTATCATCACTATCCAAGGTGAAAGATCCACAATCCATTGTGAGCCAACTATAGTGAAGGCTCAAGACAAAGGAAATATTATTGACCATACACAAGAAATAATAGGTTTGAAATTAGAACTTGTGAAGTTTCAAGATGCAATAAGAGGACCCATGAGGCATTTTGAGGCATGGTTTACCATATTTTTATCTCCACACTTAAAACATGTATTTTTCTTTCGTATCTTTGACAACATAACACAATATTAGTGAGTTTGGGAATCTCCCAATACCCATTTTTTGAATACTAAAAAGGTGGCACCTAGATAACATGCCCATAAGTTTCTCAAAACCATATTATATGACCTATCATTGGAAAGTGCTTGAAAAATAGAATCTATTGAGCTATAGAGTGCTTGTTTTGGACTTTAATGTTCAAGTTATGACAAATCCAAATATTTGACCATGTGTCCCAAACTTATGGGAAATTTTCATATTCCCCAACATGGTGTTACATTTGGAAAATTGAATTTTTGGCCACTTTGACTACTTAGGGTTGATGCATTTTGAGTTTTTTTTTCAACATATTTACCCTCACCATTAGAGCTAAGAGCTATCTCAAAAGTGCCATTTTTTCTTTTAGTGTGGAAGGGGGGTAAGTGGGGATTTCAGAGCTGCTACTAAGGATGGGTTTGCTTCTAAAAACACCACCATATTGGCCTAGCTTTATGGGGGTACAAGGCCACCCAAAACCTTGATATAAGCTCTCATTTTTATGGTATCTTTTGGCATATCTTTCAGCCAATACAATTGCATCAAATAAGGTAGAAGGATTTTGAACCATTACATCAATTGATAAGATAGGCTCTAACCTACAAATGTACTTGTGCAATTTTGCCTCATCACTAATGCTCTCAATATACATGGTCAAGTTCATGTAGAACTTATTTGTGTACTCCCTCACTATGAGATTGCATTGGTCAATTTGGTACCATTGTCTTGCCAACTATTCTTTTTCTACCTAAGATACAAAGACTTGAACCACATGCATCTGAAAGTCTTCCCAATCAATAAATTGATGACTCTCATACCTTATATAGTGCTACCAAGTGTGTGGGAAAAACCCTTTAAATGGAGAAAGGCGAAGGGAATTTTTTGGTCATTAATGCATTGGTAAATATCAAAGTAGGGCTTCAATTTAGAGGTCTATTCTTCTAAGTCTCATGCATATGGTGATTGTCCATTTTACTTGGTAAGAATGATCTTATCATGGAGATTATTAGGGCCTTGCTACCCATGAAAGTCTTGTTGTCCATATATACCATGTTGTCTATATAAGCCATGTTGTGCATTGATCCCATGCTACCCATAAAAACGATGCTGCCTATGGGTGCCAAGCCACCTATTATTGCCATGGTGGTCATTAATACCATGATGTCCACTATTGATTACACTTGGGGTCAAACTTCACCAATCTACTACTCCAAATGATATTAGGGATACAAGGAATCAAAGTGCTAGTAGTTCTTCATGTCTTGGGTGAGGGAAAAGTGGGATCCTAAGGTTTCTTTCTCTTCATAGCCATGGCATATTGCATAGGAAGAGAGACAGAATATTTGAAGCAAAATTTTGTCCTATAACACCTAAAAGTTGCATTAAAAATGGTGACAACCTACTAAATTAACCATTTTGTCTCTAGATATGTCAAGAACTCTAGCCAGAGCTCCTTCTTGTCTACAAGAAAGCGGCCACTAACTATATTACTCCTTGATGTACCTATACCTACTATGCTTGACTAACTAGGGTCTCCAAATTTGAAATGCAAGATAGATTGGAAAAAGAAAAAGGGAGAAAGAACCAAAGCCAAATGCTCTGATACCAATTGCAAAGAAGAGAGATTGAGAGGAGAGAGAGAATGAATAGAAGAGAAAGAAAGAGGAAGAAGAAGAGAAAGAAAGACTAGGAGAGGAGAAAGAAATACAAGAAAGGAGAGAGAGAGGGAGGAATCCATGGAAGCTTAAGGAGAAGGTGAAGAGGTAGTTTTTGATTGTACATGGATACCCTAAGCTGAGTCATGTATACTTTTTATATCCGAATTAGTGTGACTAGGTATCTAACCCCTAGTTTCCATATGTCTTACTCGTTACTTAATAACTTTTAGGACTCTAATCAACAAGCAAAGGATTTTGGATTTTATTTAGGGAAAAAGGGTTTGAACTTGATTCATTAACCTAACTAATATTATATGCAACAATTTTGACATAGTTAAGGATCTCTTCATCAAGAGATTCTTTAAATAATACCATATTGGAGAATTTGGAAATTTTCCAAGTCCCAATTTCAAATAAGTGATAAATATTTGACCAATGGCTAAATCTTGATCCATATTTAAAAGTGGGATTTGGAAAGGTAGCTTATATAGTATTTAGAGTAGACCACCTTCAAGTAAGACAACAAGAATTGACCATGTGGTTAAATAATAAAGGTATTGAGGAGTGCATGAAAAATTCCAAATTTTCTAATACACTGTTGAATAGGCTACGTGGATAATTTAATTTTCAAGCTAATGAGTATTAGTCAAAACTACAAAAAATACATGTAATTACATCACCCATGTCTGGAGTCTCTATAAGAGTATCTCAACAGCTTAGCAACCAATTCAAAAAGCCATCTCCACCATGTTCATTAATGGAATTGGAAACAATGAACTCTATAAGACACTAGAATTAATTAGATTTTACAAACATATATGTTGGCAAGGGTTTTTAAAGATGCAATATGTATAGATGTTCTATTGAAGGAAAGGGACCTAAAAGCCATTTAACCAATAGAGGTATCATCACCATTCAAGGTAAATGATCCACAATCCTCGCTAAGCCATCTATCATGAAGGCTCAAGACAAAGGAAATCATATTGACCATACACAAGAAAATAGTGGTTTGAAATTAAAACTTGTGAAGGTTCAAGAGGCAATGATAGAACCCATGAGGCTACATGTGCAATGCATGTGGGGGCAATCATCTTCCATCATAATATCTAGACCCAAAACTTTGCACTTGCATAAGCCCTAATAGGTATGGGCATGAAGCCATTTATTGCCATATCTACAATGCTATCGTGGGTCATTCTATCCCATAAACATGCATCTCAACTATGGAAGGGGAGGTTTGCCATCATTCCTAGTGGCTAACGAGAAAAAGGTCAACAACCCCTAGGATAGAAAACAATTTGAAATATATAACTAGACCATTGGGCCCATCATCACTCATCCACATAGTGATGCCCCTATTCACTTTATCAAAGAGACATTGGGGTGGAAAAACGTATGTAAAATGATGATGGGGTTTGTGATCTTTATGGGATTCAAACTAGTCCCAATCATGGATTTGGGTCAAGGATGAGGTCAAGGTAAGGGAGGAAACCCATTTGAGAATCCTCTCACCTATTTGACTTGTGGCCACCTAGGCCATATCTCATCAAGGTGTTCGAAGATGGAACAAGTAAACAAGGGCAAAGCCACCATGAGATGTCCAAAGTCTGGTGCCGTACATCTTAGGTGAAAATCTTCCTCATTTTGGTGATCATACCATATTTGTCACTTGGACTTTTTAGTATGGAGACTTTGGACAATGGTGCCACTTTGATTCCCCTAAATGTTATGACTAGAACCCAAGCAAAGCAAGTTGTATTTTAGTACTTGGACCTACTAACCTTGACGGATTATCTATAAGTAAAAAGAATCAAAAAAAGAAAAATAATCAAGCTGAGGTAAAGCTTACACTAAGACAAATAGCACCACAATGCTAACCAACGAAAAACAAGTTCCCAATGTTGAAGTAAAAACATGTGCTCCAAAAATGAATGAAAAATGAAGCATAAGAATCATTGAATACCTTTCTCCAAAACAACAACTAGAACTTGTAGATAAGGTTAGAAGCTAGGTAAGAGAGGTGCAAGTGCATTTTTAGGATGCTAAGCCAATCCTAGAAGATGATTTACATGAGTTCTCGACTATCCACTTTTTCTATTTGTATCGAATCAAGTGGAAACTAAAGGCCACATATGCCACCTCAAGAGCTGAGCAACATAGCTATGGTGAATCAACCAAGTTGTAAGACCACTCGAAGTAGGATGCCAAAGTGTATGAGCAAGGAAAATCTAGCAATATCATATTGACGTCGTTGTGATGTCCTTGCTGAAGTAGAGCCCTACATTCTAGGAAGCACTAAAGAAGTAGATAGAGGGACTAGTGCAACCAAAAATAGCAATCATACGAGGCCATGATGCTAACACACATAGACCCAACCTAATTCTAAACCCTAGGTCATGAAACCTACAAATAAATGCCTTTTGGGAAGGGACATAGACACATGTAGTTTTTCTCAACATTGCATTAGGTGACACCACTCAAAAGGGGGATTATTGACATGGGGGCAAGAGCTAGTGTTCTCAACAATATAGTTATATAGGCTTGGGGAAACCCATCTATAGAAGTGGTGTGCATTAATATATACAATGGCAAATGGAATAAAATTCATACCAAATCGAGAGTGTTGAAGGACTAGCTAATCAAAATTATAGGAATTTAGTTCTTTATGAAATTCATTCTTATGTAGTTCTTATGAAGGAATAAAAGTCAAGACATTTAGAGTGTTCAAGGACTTGCTAATCAAAAGTATAAGAGCTCAGTTATTTATGAATGTCATTCTTATGAAGGGTGTGGACTATGAAATCTTAGATGGGTGACCTTGGATAAGAGATATACATGGAATCAAGGATAAGGGCAATTATGTGGTGTTCTTTGGAAATAACTCAAATGTATTTAGGATGGAGATGAATGATTAGACCTTTCCCATTGACCTAGATGCCTTTTTTCCCCTACTAAAATATAATACTATAAGTACACCTATGGGCCACTCACAAAATGCATTCCTTGTCTTGATGATGAGAAAGACTAGATCCATATCTTGTTATAATTGACTATCCCTTCTCAAATGAGGAGGATGACTATAAGTGAGAACTTGATAAAATAAGAAATGAAGAAGAACAAAGAGAGGTGACAAATGCCTTAGATAAATACCTAACATTAAACCCAATTTATATGATGTCAAAAAATGGATGGTAATAGTATTGGAAACCGTGAGGAAGACGAGAGACGAAAGGAAGAGAGAAGAGAAGAGAGAAGAGAGATATGAGACACTGGAAGTGGAACCCCAGAAGTGTGTCAACTAAGCACACATGATAGGAATATATAAAGGGGACGTGGGGTGCTATATATAGATAGACTATATATATAGACAGACTATATATAGCTAACACCCTCGCTCAAATAAAGGTCCCTTACTATGGATGAAAAAACCCTTGGGGGCTCAAGGGAAAAACCCACAGCTCTATATAGGCCTACCATTATATTAATATTCAAAATATAAAGTTACAAAGTTGAACTTACAAGAGCCTATTCATAGACATCAAAGGAGATGTATAATTACAACATCAACACAGAAGGAGCTACATCACTCAGGAGCTACATCACTCCTGAATTACAACAACCTATTCAGAGGCATCAAAAGAGCTTCATCACTCCTAAATATACAACATGTAAAATAAGGATAAGCAACATCACTGCAAAAGATAAAATATCCAAGAAATTCCTTCAACTGAACTTGGGATGTAAGTAGTATATCTGTCACATCAAAACTTAAAGAAAAACGGTATAGTGACATTAGAACAACACAAGGTCTATAGAGACGGTTCGTGACACTGCTCTATAAACAACATAGCACATATAGCTAGCAAATAGGACCTAGCTAGAGTATTTAAAGTGCTAGATTATGAGTAATGCTAGACTCTACCAAGCTAATTTTGTGACATATATCAAGTTGGGACCACATTTGAGCGACAAACACCAAGAGAAACACCCTTATCTAATGGAGGCAGTGATTTTAACTTCGAATCAAAAGTTAGCACTAATAGCAACTCAACAATTTCTTCATTACCTAAGACCCAATGCATTAAAGGGGATCTTCTAGTCCACATGCAATGCAAAAGGTTGAAGAGGGGGAGGGAAAGAAATACTACTGAAAACTCTGATGCTAAAAACCACGAGATGTCCCCAAACACTTTATAAAGTTCAAAAAAGGAGATCAAATAGTGGTGCTACTAGGGGTGAAGCAACAAGGATATACCAACAAATCAATAGAAGGGGGGCAAAGTAAAAAAAGTTGATTTAACTAAACAAGGAAAAAAACCTACACCAATCTTCATATTGATGACCTCAATAAGAATGAGGAGACTAATTTCATAAGTCTCTTGTGAAATTTTAAGGATATATTTGTATAGTCCCTTGAGGAGCTCAAAGGAATATACCTTAGCATAGTCACCAAGAACATTCCCATAGTGCTAGAATCTTTGCTAATCAAACAATAACACCATATATGGGGAATATGGAAATTTCCCATAAGTTTGGGACACGTGGTCAAATCTTTGGATTTGTCATAACTTGAATACTATAACTCCAAATTGAGCACTCTATAGCTCAATAGATTCTATTTTTCAAGCACTTTCCAATTATAAGTCAGATCATATGGTTTGGAGAAACTTATGGGCATGTTATCCGGGTGCCACCTTTTTAGTATTCCAAAAATGGGAATTGGGTGATTCCCAAACTCACTAATATTGTGTTCAATGTACTTATGTAATGAATCCTAAACATGTTTACATAATCAAAGAAGCGATCCACAAACTCTTGACTACAATATTCATTTATAAAATTGAGCACACGGACTGAGTGTCACATATCATCATTGTACTAAAGAAAAATTGCAAAATTCAAGTGTGCATTATTATCTCTTCTTGTTGTGCATTGACAAAAAAAGTCAATGTGCATAACAAAAGGATACAATTATCCACTAACCAATACTAAGCACATGTTGGAGAGGGTCATAGAAAAATAAGCTTATAGTTTCCTTAATGGATTCAAGGGCTATAAACAAGTACAAGTTCACCTGAATGATAGGCACAAAACAACATTTGCAACCAAATGGGATGTATTTACATACATAGTAATGCCATTTGGCCTAACAAACACTCTTGCCACTTTTGTGCATAATTTTCAAGGATATAAAAATAGTTGCTCTGCACTTGGAGGCTTCTTCCAAGGGTAGTAATTTTCATTTGATGATGTATTCCTTGATGGATTCAGATCTTAAATGTTTATTTTGTTGCCCAATGATTGCCTCAAGGATGTACTAAATGATACCTTCTTCATTTATGGGGAGAAGCTCTTCCACATAGTTCACTAAGGTGATAATGAAGGGTTTCAGTTGGATGACATGAAATACATTCTAAATCTTGGTGATAGAGAAAGGGAAGCTACAATTAGTAGGCCAAGTCACCAACTCTCTTGAGGATCCCAATAGGGGCCATAGAAATGGTGGGACAACTTGTTACTACTGCCTTTGAGAGTGGAGTAACGAGACTTAGGTACTTCCAAGAGGACCAGTTCTCCCTCTTGGAATTCTTTATGCCTTCTTTTCTCATGAGCATGGAGCTTCATGTGGGTTTGTGCCTTTTGAAGATTCACCTTGCATTGCTAAAGTAGGGCTTGTATGCGATCCAACTTGGCTTCATTCTAAGGGTTGATCTTATCATTAAACAAGACTTTAGAAAGGGGGGAACTTATACTCGTATAATGTCTCAAAAGGGAAAACCCAATGCTAGAGTGAGTGGAGTTGTTACATACAAATTCAACCCAATTGAGCCGTGTATCCCAACTATGTTGTATATTATGGAAAAAGTGTTGTTAGGTATGCCTCAAGCCATTTACGGTCTTGCAATTTGTCTATGGGTGGTATGTTGTGGATGGACTAAGCATGGTTCCCATAGATGTGATAACTGTCTACTAAAATTTGCTCATTAACTTGGCATCTCGATTGTGCACTATGACTTGTAGTAGTATCGATGCAACTTGAAGACATACTCTATAAACTAAGTGGCCACCTTAGAAAAACTATATTGGGTCTTAGTGTGAATAAAGTGGACAACCAATTCTAAAGTATTATTACTTGCATTCCTCTTCTTTTAAGAATTATTCTTCTCAAATGCATTCCAATGGCATCTAGACATTAGCAAAGGTAACCCCATGATTCCACATCTATTTTTTATATACATAATACAAAGGATGAGCATGGAAAATGGGAATGAAACTTGTTCAATTTGTTTAAGAAGGATTCATGGCTTCACATACAATCTTCAATAATAGGGCCTCATCAAGTTCTTCATCATGGTATACTACAAAATCATTGGAAAGGCAAAATATTTAGGTTTTAAGAGGTTCCACATGGTGGTCTTGTTACATTACTTCTAATATGTGTATGGTGCGAAGGACTTTAAACTATCTCCTAGAACTAATCAAAAAAATTTTCCCTCAAATTGTAAGTCACGGTCTCTCAATTACTTTCTTATCCATCTGTCAATTCTTTCTTGTCCATCTTTGAATTCTTTAGAATGGACCATTTTGGATGAATGGATATTTGAGAGATTAAAATTGAAGATTGGATATAAGATTCATAGCTTACTGAAATTCAAAAGAGCTTCAAGATTAATGTGTCTTTCATGGTTTGTTCCAATTCGAATTTTTTCTTACATCTTCAAAACCACTTATACATATTGAGGGAGAAAATGAGCACTTTTTATCTCTATATAAGTGGGATCAATCTCCTCACACTAAGGAATGTAAAAGTGACACTACCTAGCCAAATTAGAAGTGGGATGGGTCATTTTTAACACATGTGAGTAAATAGGTGATGATGTAAAAGAGAAAGAGAGGAGAATGTGTGGTGCAATATGAAATAAATAATTGAAGACACTAATATTTAGAGTTACAACTAATGGATTCTAGCCCAAAATAGTAGGGGGTGCATGCACACATAAGTGAAAGGATAATGGTAGTGACGATGTAGGAAGAGAAAGAGGAGGGGGTGTGTCGAAGATAATGGTGCGGAGGGGTTTGGGGTAGTAAAATGTAGAGAATTGGGATAATGAAGAGATGGTGGATATGAGTGGAAGAGGGTGAGGGTATAATGAACTATGGAGCAAGGAGGGTGATGAAGTTTGGAGATGGATGGGGGAATGATGAAGGAGAGAAAGAGAATAGAGGTGGCCGAGAATGATACTAGCATGGAGTATTTGTATCCTCCCTTAAAGACTCAAAAGGATCCTCTTTTTAATAAGCACTTGGATATATTATATTATGCGTTAATCCCAATTAATCAAGTATAATCTTGATGGATTATAGCCCTAAATTGGATGATGCACTAGATGGTAGTGCATGAAGTCTTCCTTCATAATGCATTTTATTGTCTTGCATATATAAGTCATCATAGTCAAGCTTCCTAGAGAAAATAATAAGAAAATGAAAAGTAAACTACAAAGGTTAAAAAATGTGAGAAAAAGTTATGTGTGTGTATTACTAGTATAGTGTAAGGTGTTATAATATAGAGTGAATAATTTTACAAGGGTTTGAGTAAACAGAATGTGAGAAGGTATATACTTTTCTTACAATATATTCTCATCATCCAAAGAGAAAAGAAACTTACTTTGTAGAGAGATTTATGGAAGAAAAGGCTTTAAATAATAATTACGTAAAGTCTAAGATGTGACCTTTGTTACGATCCTCTTGAAAAATGTGAGAAAGAGTTATGTGTATGCATTACTAGTATAATGTGAGATTTTACAATATGGATTAAATAATTTTACAACGGTTTATGAGAGTGGAGTTTTGATGCTGAGAAGTGCTTAAAAATAGCTAAAAATTATGAATATCAAGGGAAAAATATTCAACCTCAAAGGTGGCGGCTCGATCTAGGACGATTTTAGGCGTCAAAGTGCTTTAAAGGCGCTCGAGCGAAACTTGTTCATTTTTCATAATTTTCAGTCTATCGTGCGGGTTGACAAGAGTTACCGGCCAACGCAGGATCCCGAGACGGATGCCCAGGATTTTTCAAGGCTCAATTCGGAGTTCGAACGGGAAAATGGCCACAAAATGGTCAAGATATGAAAACGTAACTTGGGAGGCCAAAATTGGGCATGCCTTTTGAGTTTGGACCCCCCTCTAAAATTTTATGCACCTTATGAAGCAAAAAACGTGGAGAGAGAATAAAAGATAAAGAAAAAACGTGGAGCAACATGGCGACCATTTTTTTTGCGCCCTCTCATGATGGAGATGGAGTATGCAGGCTGAAAGCAACCCATACAATCAATCATGGGGCTGATCTTCCCTCTCTTGGCTGGTCTTATCACCTATCTTCGCCTGTCAAATGGTGGTCTCTATGAAGATCTCTGATTTCAATCTTTCTCTCTCCTCCTTCTCTCTCCTCTAAGGGCAGATCCATGTGGCGAAGAAGAATGGATGATGGATGCTTGTCCAATGAAGTCCGGATTGCTCCATGGTACAAGAGGAATGAAGATTGCTGATTGTGGACTGTCATGAGCATTAATGGTTGCTGGAAATCAGTCCTGAGATATGGCAAATAAAAACCCGCAACCCGCAAAGAACAGTAATTTCATTTTTACAAAGGAAATTGATATTTTATGCAATTTGCTTCATGAATGCTTGTTCCCATGGGATGATTATGCGTTATGTTGTTGTTTGCTATGAGTTTGATCAGCTTATGCTCAGAAAATCAGAAAATCATAAGTGTTGTGATTAAAATTAATGGTGTAAAACTCGTAAAATATGCGAAATATGGGAAAATTGGGTGTTTTTGATATATAAATGGAAAATATAATAGGACACACCAACTAAATTTGTATTTTTACTGCAAATGAACCTAAGGGCCACAGCCCACAAATCATTTTGTATTTTCAGTTATTTAATATTGCGGAAAAATACAAAAAATAGAGAAAATGAGTAAAAATAGAGAAAAAATGGATTTTGAATGCCGAAAATTAAGGAAAAATAAAAACCATGTTTGTGCATGTATGGGGGGTCTGAAGTATGAGGTTTGGCCTCAGTTCAGCCCTACCTTTATGTTTTAGTGAGTTTTTATTGCTTTTTATACAATAAAAACATGGAAATGAACCCTATACCGATCAATAATGCACAATCTAAACGGGTGAGGGGGTAGAGTGTATAAAAGGTGTTTAAATGCTGAATAAAATGATGAAAAGCTTGCTGGTTTCTATGCATACCATTTAGGTTGGTCGATAATTAAAAATTAAGAACCTAGTAGCACGGGGTTTTCTCGGTGCTAGGTTCATGCAACGCCCCATACGAGTGATAGTCAAAATCATTGAAAGAAATGTTTTCCACATGTGCACAAATGTTGATTTTCTTAATTGTTTGAGCACGTGAACATTCACAATTTGCATGAAGCATGAAATGATAAAAGATATCATATAATACCTCCTGGATGCATGGCAATTGCTTTCTAGAAGATCGTGACCAACGTTGAGTGAGTAAGGTTGTCCAAGCTGTAGGCTAGGCGTTGGGACTAAGGGAAAAGGAAGTGAGGAAAATGGTACATTCCTAGAACGAAATAATTGGTACCTTGAGTGGAAATGTGTGCGATATTGTGTTATATATGTTTAGCGACGCACCGAGAAGCCAATCCCCAAGATGTAGGAGAGTCGCAATGAGGTAGCGGCAGTCAGCCGTGGGAGGACCTCCTATGTTTGTACTTCGTGCTATTTGGCAATGTGTTGGGACTCCCTCTGAGGAGTGTTAATTGGGTAAGAGTTGGACTATGAGACGTGATACAAACGCAAGATATTTAGGAAGGCAATGTATGATGTATGTGTCATCAACGCTCCTAGCCGCGAGGCCGTGGGGTTGTTGAGCGCATGATAGAGGTCCGGCTAGTGCATGAGCCAGTGCCGGCTCATTTTAGGTCCCATCAGTGGTGCGTTTGTCGGGAGCTGCCTATAAGTGGCGGTTTTCGAATCTAGGGTTTCAAGGGACCCTAAATTATCCATAAAATGGGGTTTGTTCAAGGATGGAAAAACTTAGCTTTCCCCATACAAAACTTACTAATGGACTTAGTTAGTTGTGTAGAGCATGACTCCTCTGCAGAAGATAATTTATGTGATGAAAAGAGTAGCCCAGTAGTGGTTACCCCATCCTCTAAAACGATGGCATGGGCTGAGGTTCGCCTTGGTGTGGTCTCGACCCAAGAGAAATCATGTTTAACCATCCATCAACCTAGAGAGCATGAAACAAGCATGTTGGAAACTATGGTAGTTATAGCATCAACAAGTTATCATGCTAAAGCCATAATGCCATGGGAAAGTGCGGATATACGATGGAATATGCTTGTGGTTGAAACATCCCGTGTAATGGGCCAACATAGTAGGCATCACAAGGATGTTAGAAGCCCTAGCTGTCAAGGGAAAACCGTTGCTTGCTAGGCACAGTTCCCAAGTTTTAAGAAGTGGTAATTATAAATCTGCTTTAGATAAGGAGCAAAAGCCCTTATACAAAACCGTTATGGACTTTCCTTTTAAAGGGAAAGGTATGGAAGACCCTCTAAGAGGGGATCAAAATGACATGTTGAAACTTATAGGACTCCCTAGACCACTCAGTGAGTTGGTAGAAAGGGATGTCAATGAGGATATTAATCCCCCTACACCAGAAAGGGTGGGGATGGAAGAGGTTAAAGATCCTAAGAGGCTGGACCCATATCATGGTGAATATGAAGATTTTAATGACCCGATGTTGATCCCAAAAGGAAGGACTAAATGTCCTCCTCTTTATAGGGATCTCCCAGTATTTTATGGGTTGCCAGATGAGGATCCAATGATTCATTTAAGAGAATATGACCTAACTTGTATTGCAAGTGGGTTTGACGATATACATCGGATGCTCATATTCCCAAGTACCCTAAAGGGAGAGGCAAGGAAATGGTATTGGAGCCTCCGAAGAGGGTCGATCAAATCATTTGAGGAGTCTTGTGATAGATTTCTAGATGAGTATGAAAAACAGCTCCCAATGATTCAGGTCTTAGTGCAGCTTATGCAGTTTAGACAGGAGTCTTATCTTTCTGTTAAAGAGTATGCTCGAGCCTTTGATAGTACTCTTAGGCTTTGGCCAAGAAGAGCCATTGCATTAACAGATGATGTGCTATGTGAGCTCTTTCTGAATGGCTTAGAGATTAATACGCAAATCCAACTGGGACTGTGGAATCCTAAGTCGGTAAGGGAAGAAAAAATGCATGCCATTGATTATGAGGGTCATATTCAAAAATTTTGGGAAAACTTTTGGAGTTTTCCCCGCTCAGTACAGGTGCATCCCAGCTTCCAATCATTTCTGCAAGGAAACATGCCTCCAAAGAGGGTCGATCAAATCATTTGAGGAGTCTTGTGATAGATTTCTAGATGAGTATGAAAAACAGCTCCCAATGATTCAGGTCTTAGGGCAGCTTATGCAGTTTAGACAGGAGTCTTATCTTTCTGTTAAAGAGTATGCTAGAGCCTTTGATAGTACTCTTAGGCTTTGGCCAAGAAGAGCCATTGCATTAGCAGATGATGTGCTATGTGAGCTCTTTCTGAATGGCTTAGAGATTAATACGCAAATCCAACTGGGACTGTGGAATCCTAAGTCGTTAAGGGAAGAAAAAATGCGTGCCATTGATTATGAGCGTCATATTCAGAAATTTTGGGAAAACTTTTGGAGTTTTCCCCGCTCAGTACAGGTGCATCCCAGCTTCCAATCATTTTTGCAAGGAGACAGCTCACTTGTTGATACCAAGGCAGCCTATGAGGGGAACCTTGGTGGCCAAAATCTCAAAGCAGAAAATGGCCATCCTATGAGTAGTAATGACATGCCTCTCAGTGAACAGTTTCCAAGCCATGTAAGTCCCATTAGGGCTTGCAACACTTCCACGAAAGGTAGTTGTGATGGCAATATGGATCGAACCATTAGGCCTATGAGTGCTGATAAGCATTCTCTGTGTGGTTTGAACTTTGTTGCTAGTAAAGCTTTTGAGAGACCTTTATCATCTCCAAGTGAATCATGCTTCCGAGTGGATGTTGTTCCCTTTAGTGAAAGCATGGTCCCTATGAGTAACAAGTCACAGTGTGGACGTAAACAAGTAAAGATATCTTTTGTAAAGAGGATGCAAAATTCTAAAAGTCCACCTGTGTTTCACAAAGGTCATAAGGATGTGAGGCCATTTGGCCATAGGGATAAGTTTTCATTGAGTTCGTTAGACCAATGCAGCAAATTGAGGGAGTGCAAGAATATTAAGGGAAATGTGAGATGAGTTTGGAGACCCAAAATCTCCAAAAGTGTGGCATGAATGTCGGATGCAAGGCCAAGGATCCCATCTAGATATATTCTGTTGAACCCCCAAGAGGATAAGACTGGATATACATCTGACCATATACACTGCCTTGGGATACACCCATGTGACGTGCTTAGGCTTGAAGTTCTACCTAGTTTGGGTTGCAAGACTAATTTATGTGAAAACCCAAATAGGGGAGGTTCGAATGAGTATAAAGCTATGATTATTTTTGCCAAAGGAGCCACTCAGCTGCTTAAACGATCAGTTTATTCGGATGACAATAAATGTGGGACATGCGAGCCCACTGAGGCCGTTCATTCAGCTCATAGTGTCCAAGAAGGGATTGGCCATATTGATGGGTTATTTGTGGAAAGGCTTGGACTTGTATCTCTACAAAAAAAAAAAACCCTAAGATCAAAAAATACAAGATCAAGCTTGTAGCTAACTTGTATGAGTAGCATGGAGCTAGTTGACCTATGATATGCTATCTTTGGTACCCTGGATAGTCTGATAGGGTGTGATGTATATGCCAAGGACATGAGTATTACGTGGACTAAAATGACCTATCTATTTTTAAACTAGGAGGCTAGATGCTTTGGATATCACGTCTAGATTTCATCAGGCCAAGAGGACCAGTTGTCTGTTTAGTACAGGTGCGGTTAATGGTTTCTTGTTTTAGTCTTGTGCTAGACAGGTTCGAAGACGAGCTTGGAAGGAGCCTTTGTTGCGTGGAAGCTTCTCGTGGCCCTATCCAGGTGATATCTTTTGTTTATGAGTACTGTGGTTTTTATGCTATATATGTCTATGTACTTGTTGGGGGATTTTTCTTTTCTTATTGGGGACCGGCGTCCAAGGCATGAAGTCCCCGGTTTAGGTTATGTATGTTTGAGGGAGGTCTGAGTAGTCATTGCCTCCTGTAAAGACATTGTCAGGCATTGAAAGACCTGTTTTAGATGGAAGTCCTAGTGACCCTATTCTGCTAGCCTGCTAGGCAGCTGTTCCACGAGTTCTTGTTAGTTGTGAGGCAGTTAGAGAAGCCTGCCAGTAAAAAAATAAAGATAATAAAGGAAAAAAAACCCTGAATATCTTCAAAATAAGAATATATACAGAGGTGTGTAAAAAGGGATTCTAACTCCTATCAAAAGAAGAAAAGAAAGAAAGAAAAATTTATGAGCAGATGATCATCGCCGTGCGAAGGCCTGGTAGGTTCCTGGGGACGAGACAAACCCGGGGCCGATGCCTTGTCTTCCTAGGGGTGGCTTCTTGCTGGAAAAGAAGAATTAAGGAAGGTTGGAGCGAAAATAGAAGTGAGCGTTAGAAAAGGATTAAGTGTCACCGTGGGAGGGCTCGATAGGTTCTTGGGTACCGAGATAGGACCTGAGGCTGATGCCCTGTTCTCCTTGGGTCACTACGCTCAGCTCCCTCCTTTTTACATGCCCGAATATGTCATTAAAATTTAAAAAAAAACTGGAAGAAGAAATGTGCTAAAAGAAAATACTTCTTGATCAGGCTATAAGAGTCCTCGCCTAATAGGAGCTCCTAATTGTGTTGTCCTTAGTTAGGTAGGTAGTTCAGACCACCATGTAGGGTAACCTTTTTGACAGTTCTTTTTAGTTTGGCCGTGTTGGAGCAGTTGGTTAGTGACTAGCTTCGGACCTTTTATCAGATTATGCTAGGCCTACTCCTTGTCGATGCCATGCCTTCATTCTGTCAGGGGGTAGGGTGAGCACTGTGCTGTGTCTAATATGTATCTATTTTGTATCAGCTTGATGCTTCCTTTGGTTGTTTTGTGCAAATCTACTGTGGGATTCGGCGGGCTGAGTCACCCTATCTCGTGGTCGCCAATGAGAGCGGAGTTTTGATGCCGAGAAGTGCTTAAAAATAGCTAAAAATTATTAATATCAAGGGAAAAATATTCAACGTCGAAGGCGGCGGCTCGATCTACGACGATTTTAAGCGTCAAAGTGCTTTAAAGGCGCCCGAGCGATACTTGTTCATTTTTCATAATTTTTCAGTCTATTGTCCATGTTGACAAGAGTTACCGGCCAATGCGGGATGCCGAGACGGATGCCCAGGATTTTTCAGAGCTCAATTCGGAGTTTGGACGGGGAAATGGCTACAAAATGGTCAAGATATGAAAAGATAACTTGGGAGGCCAAAATTGGGCATGCCTTTTGAGTTTGGACCCCCCCTCTAAAATTTTATGCACGTTATGAAGAAAAAAACGTGGAGCAACATGGCGGCCGTTTTTTTTGCGCCCTCTCATGATGGAGATGGAGTATACAGGCTGAAAGCAACCCATACAATCAATCATGGGGCTGATCTTCCCTCTCTTGGCTGGTCTTATCACCTGTCTTCGCCCGTCAAATGGTGGTCTCTATGAAGATCTTTTATTTCAGTCTTTCTCTCTCCTCCCTCTCTCTCCTCTAAGGGCAGATTCATGTGGTGAAGAAGAATGGATGATGGATGCTTGTCCAATGAAGACTAGATTGCTCCATGGTGCAAGAGAAATGAAGATTGCTGATTGTGGACTGTCGTGAGCATTAATGGTTGCTGGAAATCAGTCCTGAGATATGGCAAATAAAAACCCGCAACCCGCAAAGAACGGTAATTTCATTTTTACAAAGGAAATTGATGTTTTATGCAATTTGCTTCATGAATACTTGTTCCCATGGGATGATTATGCATTATGTTGTTGTTTGCTATGAGTTTGATCAGTTTATGCTCAGAAAATCAGAAAATCATAAGTGTTGTGATGATTGAAATTAATGGTGTAAAACCCGTAAAACATGCGAAATATGGGGAAATTGGGTGTTTTTTATATATAAATGGAAAATATAATAGGACACACCAACTAAATTTGTATTTTTACTGCAAATGAACCTAAGGGCCACAACCCACAACTCATTTTGTATTTGCAGTTATTTAATATTACGGAAAAATACAAAAAAATAGAGAAAATGTAAAAATAGAGGAAAAATGGATTTTGAGTGCCGAAAATTAAGGAAAATTAAGAACCATGTTTGTGGATGTATGGGGGGTCTGAAGTATGAGGTTTGGCCTCAGTTCAGCCCTACCTTTATGTTTTAGTGAGTTTTTATTGCTTTTTATACAATAAAAACATGGAAATGAACCCTAAACCGATCAATAATGCACAATCTAAACGGGTGAGGGAATAGAGTGTATAAAAGGTGTTTAAATGTTGAATGAAATGATGAAAAGCTTTCTGGTTTCTATGCATATCATTTAGGTTGGTCGATAAGTAAAAATTAAGAACCTAGTAGCACGGGGTTTTCTCGGTACTAGGTTCATGCAACGCCGCATACGAGCGATAGTCAAAATCATTGAAAGAAATGTTTTCCACATGTGCAAAAATGTTGATTTTCTTAATTATTTGAGCACGTGGACATTCACAATTTGCATGAAGCATGAAATGATAAAAGGTATCAGATAATACCTCTTGGATGCATGGCAATTGCTTTCTAGAAGATCGTGACCAACGTTGAGTGAGTAAGGTTGTCCAAGCTGTAGGCTAGGCGTTGGGTCTAAGGGGAAAGGAAGTGAGAAAAATGGTACATTCCTAGAACAAAATAATTGGTACCTTGAGTGGAAATGTGTGCGATATTGTGTTATATATGTTTAGCGACGCACTGAGAAGCCAATCCCCAAAGATGTAGGAGAGTCGCAGTGAGGTAGCGGCGATCAGTCGTGGGAGGACCTCCTATGTTTGTACTTTGTGCTATTTGGCAATGTGTTGGGACTCCCTCTGAGGAGTGTTAATTGGGTTAGAGTTGGACTACGAGATGTGATACAAATGCAAGATATTTAGGAAGGCAATGTATGATGTATGTGTCATCAATGCTCCTGGCCGCGAGGCCGTGGGGTTGTTGAGCGCATGATAGAGGTTCGGCTAGTGCATGAGCCAGTGACAGCCCGTTTTAGGTCCCATCAGTTTGAGTAGAGAGAATATGAGAATATATATATATACTTTGTTTATAATATGTTCTCATCCTCCAAAAGGAAAATAAACTTACTTTGTAGAGAGATTTATGGAGGAAAAGGCTTTGAATAGTTAAGAAGAGTCTAACATCTCTATCATTGTAGATGTGGCCTTTATTATGAATCCTCTTATGTACAAATATATTATCTTCTTTTCTTCTTTTGGTGAACCAAAGCTTTTTCCATGTATGTACCATTTATAAAACTCCAAATATTAAAAAAATAAAAACATCATAGTGAATTTAATAATAGGCTAGAAAAAGTGAGATGAGCAAAATATAAGAGAGAAGAAAAAGAAAATCGAGTGTATACAATACACATGAGAATTATTGGAACATTTTCTTAAAATACTCAAAAATATATGTATCCAAGCTTGACCCCACCTCCATCTTTCATATTTAAAGATCTTGCTCCAAGTAACTAACAAGTTTGAATTTTTTATAGAAGGGGTTATCATACTTTCTTGTCCTTGTGTTGACTTCCTTGCCTCCTTGTATGCTTGGTACTATTTCTTTAAATGTGAGGACACTTTTATGCACTACTCCAAGATTTTTTTAAATATCATGTGGTCCATCTCCAAATCCATCCAAGCTCAATGCTAGAATTATTATAGATAAATATTTTCAAAGAGGATTACTTTTAGATAAACATTCCCAAAGAGAATTACTTCAAGAAAGAAATTTTCTAATGAAAAATTATATCTATCTTATTCGGTAAAAAATATGCAAGTCTTTTCAAACTTTGGTTCCTATAGAAGGATAAAACAACATGCCCCAAAGCAATGTACACCTTACAAAATTATAAGAGAAGGTTCACATTGAAAGAATAAAATGTTGTGAAATACACCCATCATATTTATTCCTCTCCTTAAGCTAGAGCTATTCATGCCTCTAACTTTGCCTTTATGTTTATTTTGGTGTCGATAGCTTCACAAGGTCTTCTTCTTGTGAAGACACACAATGGTGGAAGACCCTGTAGTAATACAGTCTCAATCTCTAGCCATTTACTTAGGTTTTATGCATCTTGCCCAAGATGTCCTATAGCTAATAGCTGCCATTAGAGTATCTATCTAGTATAACAAAAAGTCATTTTAATTTGGCTTCAAACTTGCCATCCTTCTTATTATTGTACCTAAGCATAAGATACCCTTTCATAATTTCTTTATTGGAGAGCTTATCATTGAACTTCTTTACTTTTTACCATGCTTGGGTAGCATAATATTAGATTGTCTTTTCCTTTTCTAATTACAATCTTTCAAGGTTTAGAGTGCATTGTTTTATTTTCTCCTTGGATCTAAGATTATTTCTCTCTAGCGCTTGCAAGCTAGTTGGTTGTATCTCAATGGGAAAGAGTGCCCCTTGGTTATAGACCAAATAAAGTGGAATAAACCCAAAACATTTCTTGAATGAGGTACAATAGACCCATAAGGCTACATTCAAATGCTTATCCCAAGTCTTAGACTTATCATAAACCTATTTAGTGATGATTTTGTAAATCATTACATTAACCTTCTCTACTAGTCCATTGCTTTGGGGATAATAAGGAGTAGAATACCTATGCGAGATGCCTAGTCTCTCCATGAGGTCGTTTACAAGGTCTTCACGAAAGCCTACTCCCCTATTTGAAATAATCTCTAATGGAGTTCCAAATCTGCAACAAACAAATGGATTCAAAAATAAATTTTCCTACTTTGGTGATAATCCTTCTTGTAGCAATATATTATGCCTATCTCATCATGTAATCCACTCCCACTAATCTATTTCTTTTGAGCTACATGGAAGAGAGCTAGTTGCATCAATCTACTACTTTTCAAATGGCCCACATTATTTAACAAAGGTTTGAAGTTCATGAGTGAGATTCCTTGGCCCTAGTCTTTGGCATGCACCACAAGCCTTGCACCAGAATTTCACATCCCAAAGTAGAATTGGCCAAACATATCCTGCTTGGAGTATTTTCCTACTAATGATATCATAGACAAAATGGCCATTGCATACTCTATCATAGCAAGCTTCCAAAATGTTACTAATTTCATTATAAAATGGCACCTTAGTTAAGTGATCTGGATGCTCTCCTATCTCCTAAAAACAAATAATGTCTTGTAGATATTCGCTATCTTGAAACTTAGGATCTTGTAGGTATGTAACTCCCATGGGGGATTCACTCATAGTAAAGAAGACATGTCACCTGCGTGCAAGGACATCTAAAAAACCCCCATTTATGAAGCTTGTAAGACTAATATATCCCCCTATTTAAGCTTATAAGATATATACATGTATGACTTTTTATGTATCCCCTTTCTTAAATGTAAGTCTCCATAGAACATATACTAACTTTCTTTTTTAAAGTTGGAATTATCCTAAGCAATTAAAAGTATCAAAATGGTCATATCACAAAGTGATTTATGTAGTGAGACTTAGATACCATCAAAGTATGTATTACAATGTTTTTGAGTGCCCGTGCCCCCTTACCACATGAGGAGAGAGAGTAGGGGAATTGAACCCCTTTATACTTAAAGTGACTACACCAAGACCTCTTTGGAAGAAGGGGAGTTAAATCTCTCTACCAAAAATGTGGGAGAGTGCCAACTCCCCCCTCCCACACTATGATTAATTCAATAACCCTACTATGTGAGGGTTTAGGGTTTTAACCTTACTTTTCAAGGTCTCTTGTATGCCATGGAGAAACCAATCTATGGAGAGAGGTGATCAAATGCATCCCTCCCCTTCTTTTTTCCCTCTATCCCCTCCTTAAATTTAAGTTAAATATAGGAAATTATGAAGGTTCTACCTCTAATCTATAAGCTTAAGTGTCCCCTTCCCAAAACCCCCCTCCCTTACACTCACGTACAACATCTATAGTGAACCCCCCGGGGTAACTCCTACCATCTGATCTTCCATTTTTTGACTAGCCAAGGCATCTTTCAATCTGATTCTTTTCTCTTAGAACAAAATATACCTCTATATCGTTAAATTACTTGATAAGACTTCTCATTTCCCTTAATTTAGTGGCAAAAATTCCGCTCTTACAATGTTGAAAGTGGTCATAGAAACCATTGTTATCTACACTTGTGGATAAGAGAGGACATGTAAATGGAGGTCTATTCTTAAGGGCATGTGTGAATGAAATCTAAGCCTTTCTCCTTTCCTATATAAAGGATCCAAGAGCCACTCCCACATATCGAGATATGTGGATATGGCTTAGTTGTATTTGAACAACTTAATAACCAAGGGCATCTTCTTTGCATATAGCCTCTCTTTGAGTCTCTCTCAAGTGTGTATGTTCTTGATTGATCTCTAGCATGATTAATGTCTTCTTGAGCTTGTCATTTTGGTTTGTTTCCTTGTATTCTTAAGCACACTCACAAAATTATCACATGATATCATAGCAATGATCCTATATGTGTTTTCTCATTCTTGATCATAAGACTTTTGTCAAGTGTATAAGGTGTTTATTGCGAGCTTTACTCACCATGAGCATTTTGGCTGAATGTATAAGATTTTACTTGTAAGGTTAGGTGGATAAAAATGTTGGGCTTGCAATTTTATGTGGGAGAGTATTTAGTAGAAATATGTTAATCTCTTAATCATGTGGCTACAAAAAAGACATAACCTTGTAGTTTCATTCTAGTCCACTCACTTAAATCCTTACACTGTCTTGCTAGCTTCCATTTCTATAATATTCCCACCATAGCACTTCATATCAAGAAACGAATTCGGTCTTGAGACATTTAAAAATTTACTCATCAAGATATCAGTGGCTACAAAAAAGACATAACCTTGTAGTTTCATTCTAGTCCACTCACTTAAATCCTTACACTGTCTTGCTAGCTTCCATTTCTATAATATTCCCACCATAGCACTTCATATCAAGAAACGAATTCGGTCTTGAGACATTTAAAAATTTACTCATCAAGATATCACACATAAGTCACTGCACATAATTTTATTAATATTGAGTCTTGCATTAAATCAATTCTACAATCCAACACGAGAAGATGCCTCAATGTTCCCAGCCAACAAAAAGCAAAGACGCATTGTGAATAATATTACGACGGCTTGAGCATAAATTTTCCCGCATTATATTTGATTTAGCATTTCTAATTCCATTTAATGTGTCAAAGATCACATTACTACATTTACTTCAGTTTGCATATAATAACACACCACATACAGCTATAAAGAAAGTACCATTTGAAATTATTTATGGATATCGATTGCCTACACGTGTTACATATTATCAAACAAAATTCAAACTGCTCATGATATTGCTAACATGCATGCTACTATTTTTTATGAAGTTAAAGATATGATTGCCAAAGCCTAGCAATCATACACAAAATAAGCAAACAAGAAAAGAAAAGCTATGAGTTTTAAAGTTGATGATTATGTTTGGTTACGAATTGAAAAACGAAGATTACAAAGTGTAGATAAACACCCTGTTGTCAAATTAGCACCTAGATTTTATGGACCATTCAAGATCATACACAAAATCAATGACAATGCATTTAAACTAGAACTACCACAACATTGGAAAATCCACAACACATTCCATATCGGTTTATTATGACCTTTTAGAGGACAACTACCTATACACCCTATTTATGAAAACCCTCCTTTGCTAGACGAAGAAACTGAAATCCTTGAGCCTGAAACTATTATAGATATTGACTTTATGACCACTAGAACTGGCCGTCGATATTCTAGATATTTAGTCAAGTTTAAAAATCATTCTATTGAAGAGGCCCAATGGATACACGCTAGAGACCTAAATGCTTTTCCCACACTCTTAGCTCCATATTGAGCTAATAGCAATTGAGGACAATTGCTATCCCACCCCGAGGGTATGATGCCAGGAGGCATATTCCACGGTGGATTCCGTGAGGTTTTGCAGTGGATTCCATAAAATTTTATTACCGGGGCTCATACACAAGGTGGATTCTTTGTGCGAAAAGTCGATGGGGATGCCTATCCTTTTCGGGCGTTTTGTTAATTTAATGTGTAAGTGGGTGATTTCATAGCGGGTGATTCCGCAAAATACATATTTAATTTAATAAACGTTTATGAGTTTAGAGTGCGTACTCGTAATAAATTAAGATTAGGATTGAGTTCTAACCAATTTATTTTTGTAGTTGAAGACAGCTAGGTATTCACTTTTGTCGATTTAATTGTATTATTTTTCTAACAATTGTGAATGCTTCAATTGATGCGTAGAGCAAGCAACGGTGGCATTGGGAAGCATTGGAGGATAGCGTGTATTCAAATTATCATCAATTTTTTATGGGTGTGTATCTTAGGCATGGCATCCATATTTTGACACGGTTATTTATTAAAGTGCTTGATATTTATTTATTACTTTTGTATGCGCATGGGCGCATGATTTAAATATTGTATTGGACATTGTATTTGGGTATCACCTGACTCCTTGGGCGCCCAATAGCTTCAATTCTTTAGTTGCACAAAAGTAAACACAAAAGCTAAAGCGTGCTAATTGTAAATTGGGCTATTTTTTTAGCTTGAAGATGAATAATATATAAAATACATGCTTTGTGGAGCGCTCACACAAGGCATGGGGGGAGATTGCACCCAATTAGTCTCTTGCTTCATGTTGTGCAAGCTTTCTTCCTTGTTTTTTGTGCAAAAGTAGAGTTCTTTTGTTCTTGGGGACCTTCTGACGCTCACTACGCATGCATATGGCATCCGATCTGTGCACCAACTATGGACATTTTTCTATTTGAAATTGATTGAAATTTATCATCCAATTGAAATCATATGTGAATACAATAGGTCTAAAGATAGGGTACACATTGAAGGAGGCCAAAGTGAGAGATTGAGGAGAATGATACAATAGGTCAAAGAGATGAACATGAGAGAATAGAAAATTCCTTCTAGATAGAACTTGAAGGTATTATTTGAGTGCAATACAGGCATTCAAACGAAAGAGAAAGAGACACGAAAAATAAAAATTTAAGAGAAACACAAACAACCAAAAACAAATGATGTGTGAAAACCTCTCTAGGAAAGTCAAGTGTCACAAAGGTGGTTTGAGCTTGAAGGATTGTTATTATAATGACATGGAGAGAGAGAGAGAGAGAGAGAGAGAGAGAGAGAGAGAAAGAGAGAGAGAGAGGGAGAGAGAGAGAGAGAGAGAGAGAGGCTATCCTACCAAAGGGTAACTAAAAGTATGACCTAGTCATGAGAGCATGAGTTAAAGCGAGGGCCCTAGTAGCACTAGCAAGCCTAAAAAAGGTAGGCACAAGTGGCTATTTAAGAGAGTCATTCAAATATAATGGGGGAGAGAAAGAATTGGATGGCATCATCAAATGCATACTTTTTATTGATAATTCAGGTGACATTGAGTAATGGTGTTACTTACATTCCATTAAGTCACACAAATTGCATAAAATCAAAAAAGCCTAATTGAACACAACACACTTGCATTCACTTTGTCAACGTGCATCAATGCTTGCAAAACTTCACCATCAAACTGTCTTTTTCATTTCAACATATCAATGATTGCATCATAAAATTCATGCTTTGCGATTCCAAGAACTTCGCCAAGTGTGAATTACACTCTACTACCAAGTATGTGATCTTCCAAGACTTTTTTAAGATTTGTGGCAGTCTCAAGATTTGATTGTAACCTGTAACTGGGCTGCTTGCCCCTTTTCTTCCCTTCTTGTTTCTTCTCTTGAGATGTATCATCCATAACATGCTCATATATGGCTTTTTCAGTCTCTTTTTGTTGCTCCATTTTACTTCGTGTTATGCGTTTAGACGGGCATGAAGAGGAAGGACTAGCAGTGTCCTCATCTCTTCTTCTCTTTTCTTCCACAAGAGCTTCTTGATTATGAACCTCAACCAAATAAGCATAGGCTGAAAATGAGTCCACTGGTGCACTCCATCTTGTTCTCCCTCATATATTCTGACTTGCATAGCCAATTCAAACTTTGTTGTTTTGCCCTTTTCCATGCAATCTAATGCTTGCATCCAAACACAAGATTTTGCTTCAGCCATGCTTCCTTTACAAGCTTCATTAGTCCTTTCGATTCTCAACCCATATGTGGCTATATCTATGGCAAAAAATGTTGTCCTTGCAGCCATATCTTTCAACTTCTTCTGCATGCCACCATTTCCAAAATTCGGCTCTATTGGAAGACCATTTCTGTTGCATGTACTTTTTCATCTTTCCAAAAGATTAACCTTTTTTCTTCCAAGTTGTACAATCTTGCTTTTCATATTGTAAACTGTCACACCATATGCATCTCCTCTTGTATCCTTCTTTATACGGTCTTTGGGCTATTGTCCGAGCCTTCTCTTCTACCTTAACATCCAATTTTTCAACCTTTGCATAGATCTCTGTCAAATTTAGTCTCAAATCATGCATGCCTTTGATTAATTCATCCACATTATCACCTTTAGGAGCTGGACCAACAAGTATAGCCAGTTGTTCCGCCATAGCTACAGGCGTCTTAGCTACAATTTCAGCCCCCTTCTGAGCACTAGTAGTTGTGGTGCAAATACTCCATCTTAACTTCATCTGCTCTCTCTTTACCAACATATGCACTGCTTCAGTTACATTAGCCCAATCTGATTTCAGCCTCGTTTCAAAAGAGCCATCTTCTAAACGATCAGTCAGCTTCTCTTGCAAGACAGTATCTGCAGCCAACCCTTTATTGGGCTTCTATTGCAAGACAGTATCTGAAGGAAAGCTGTAGTAGCCAACCCTTTATTGGGCTTTTCAATCCAATCTATAAATGCCTTTTTAGTTACCAATCCTACATCTTCTAAGAAAAACTCTTCTCTCAAAGCTTTCTTTAAAGCTGCCCAATCAGCATCTCTTCTATGTAAATCATCAATTCGATCAAGCAAAGCATGCATGGCCAAACAGGAGAAATACCGACTCCATGCATATGGCAGTACCCCATGAAACAATATCTTTTCTTCATACAGCTAGATGAAGGCCGAGACATTTTGACCTTTAAACTGCTTCAATTCTTATCCCAGTGCCTACAATGCATTCATGGCCAAGGAGTCTATTCTTTTTGCTTCCTATCAAGTTTACATTTGTTGTTGTAACAACAATTGTTGCTGTTGTTGTTGCTGTAATAAAGTAAATATTTCTTGTAAAGCATCACCACCACTTGAAGCTGTAGAGTCCCCCATCTTTACACACCTTTGCCACCAACTTTCCCATCGAGTTCACCACTATCAGAGCGTTTGTGGTACCGCAGGGGTAAGAGATAGCAGGGGTGAAGGGAGATTCAAGGAGTGGAGTAGACGGAAGAGAAGGGGTTGAAAGAAAGAGAAGATATGAAAGAATACTCGCATAAAGAAATAGAAAATTTAGAATAATACTCAGAATTGACACCTGTTGGTTTATTTCTCTATTATGAGAAGACAATGTTGATAAATACGACATATTCTAAGCCATACGCTATGGATGTATGTATCTAAAATAGAAGCATATGTAAAGTGTCCTTAAGTTGGGGTATCTATCTTTTGAGGATACCACTTGTGGTAGTTGACTTAGAGAATGGAAGAAGAAAAATGGAGGTGAAGATAACATGGAGCTCCTGACCTCTGATTTGATCTATCTCACGGACTCCCTCCACTTCAGTTTATCATTTTGGTATCAGAGTAGAATTTGAGGGTATTAGAATAAAAGCAATACCAAGAGTATCAACAGGAAGAAGAAGAAGAAGAAGAAGAAGAAGAAGATGAAGAGGAAGCAACAGAACGAGGAGGAAACGGAGGAGCAAAACAAGAGGGAAGGACACTTGAGGAGAGAGAGAGAGATGGATCTTGTTTTAGATTAGCTGCCCTTAGATCTTGTGCCTTGCAACGAAGACATAGAGAAGCTACTAGAAAGCGCAAGACCAAAATAAAAAAAGAAAAGAAAATCATACAGCATGATCATGCAAAGATCACATTCAATGGTGTAAGGCAAGGAGTATAGTCCCACAAAAAGAGATCAATCGTACGAGAACTTGATCCCTGTATCGATCCTTCTTCAAAGAGCTTCTATTGATCATGAAATGAAGCAAGAGAAGGAACCATAACCATATTTCTAAAATTCAGCTCAGAGATTAGCTTGGAGATGCTGCAACGATCTTGATCCTGCTCTCAACAAAGGTCACAAGACACCCAGGAACATCGCCAAGGCCTCTTCTCAACTGTTGTTGTAAAGACACAGAGAAATACTTGGTTGGGTCTCTTTCTAATCTAATTAGCCATATCTTAGTTAGGCTATCAAGCTGAGACTTGCTGATTCCTATGATGAACTGGAGGCAGGTCTAGAAGTCTAACAGAGTAACTAACGATATGTTTGGCTTGGCTATCATCTGTTACATCGTGAACGCAGGAGTAGGGACAAGAGCAGAGCTTTAACATAGTAACTGAGGGAAATCTTTGGCTTTGTTTGAATATGCTTACAGCTTAGCTGGGCCAATATTGTCATCACCAATGACAGTAATCCTAGAGAATCAAGAAGGATAGCATTCTGCTACACCCACACTGAATGATTTACTTGTAATTTTGGGTCATGATGCCATGATGCATTTTGGGTGACGAAATAATCCTTTTGACAATCTTTTCATACAGACACCGTTTGGGATCCGAATTGGATGGTTCTTGTTGGAAACTGAATGTATGAAAATCATATTGCTAGAAGCTATTTTTACATGTATTTTTGGACTATTTTTTATGCTTTTTGGTCTCAGATTGGACCATTGATGTTCCGGATTTGGGCATACTACTAAATATCGTTTGTGGACAGTTTGTATTGCTGTTTTTTTTCTGAATTCGCAGCAGCCATAATGTCTGACATGGCATAGATCGCTCAGATTGTGGGAGACAATTTGACCAAAGACAATTATAATGTTTGGTCTTAAAGGATGGAGAATTTTTTTGATTGGGTAGAGGTCTATGGGACCTCATAACAGGTTATGATGAATGTCCAGAAGTTCCTGAACATCCAATTGAAGAGCAAAAGAAAGCGTACAAGGATTGGACAAGGAAAACAGGAAAGTTTTGCATTGGATCTCCATATGTATTTCAGAAACATTGATTCCTCATATAAAAAAGGAAAATACTTGTAAGGAGGCATGGGAAATCATAGAAAAAATGTATGGAACATGTACAAAGGCTCGTAAGATGCAACTTAAGCAGAGATTACATGGTGCATGGAGAGGCAATCGCAATATCAGTGTGACTACGTGGCAGAAATCAAGTAAATTGCAGAAGACCTTGCATCCATTAATGCACCTGTTGATGATGATGATTTAGTGTCAGTGACACTAAAGAGACTTGGACCAGCTTTGAAATCTTTGGATACCTCTATTTCAGCTAGAGGAGGCTCTATGCCTAACTTTGAGGAGCTTATTGGATTGCTACTTACAAAAGAAATCAAGTTGGGATTGAATGCATCTAGCAGTGACAAAAATGGAGGTGGAGACAGTGTTTTCTATCACCAGAGAGGTCGTGGCAGCTCATCTAGAGCTAGAGGCTCTTCACTTGGTCGTAGTACTTATGGTTTTGCTCGTGGAAGAGGTAACTTTGGTCATGGCGACTTCATGCATAGAGGCAGGGGGAGATCTTTCCCTAGAGGTAGAGGACAGTCTAGTCCTTCACAGAGAGATGGCACTTGTCATTATTGTGGGTAGTTTGGTCACTTTGAGAGGGATTGTTATCATAAACAAAATGCCATATAGGGGTCATGGAAGGACCCAATATGGCCACTATGCAGGCACTTATGGCGGTACAGGGTATGGACCTAGAGGTGGATCTCCTAGAGGTCACCTATTTGCTATGGAGCATGTGCTTAGGAGCATGACTCACTCTCTTCATGAGAATGACTGGTTTTTGGATTCAGGAGCTACAAACCACATGACTAATCATGCTAAGTGGTTTGATAGCAAGGAGCAAATGTAGAATGAGGAATATGTTGCCACTAGTGATGATACTTTACATAAAATTACTCATATTGGTAGTGTGCCACTTGTTACTAAAGATGGGATTGAGAACAAGCTTGGTGATGTACTTTATGTGCCCACAATAACTACGAACTTAGCATCGGTTGGTCAAATGATAGATCAAGGATTGCAGGTGAGATTCAATGTAACAATTCTGAACAGATAAACCCTTTTAATAAAATAAAAGATTTTTTTTAAAAATCCCCCCTTCTCCCCCTACCGACGTCGCGCTGGAGGGGAAAGAGGGAAGCCATGGAATGCAG
Source organism: Lygodium microphyllum (assembly GCF_053477565.2). Taxonomy (NCBI): domain Eukaryota; kingdom Viridiplantae; phylum Streptophyta; class Polypodiopsida; order Schizaeales; family Lygodiaceae; genus Lygodium; species Lygodium microphyllum. Next base: position 42,939,472 of record NC_141143.1, read on the forward strand.
CATGTTGGTGCCCATGTAGGTGTTGGGGCCATGCGTGCTGCCGTGTAAGAGAGGGAGAATCCCCCCTCCCCTCCTATTTAAACGAGGCCATGAAGGGACGAAAGGACAGAGGAGGGACAGAAGACGAAGGGAGTGCTGCCGCCACACTGAGCAGTCGACGTGAGAGAGAGAGAGGGCTTGAGTGAACTGCCGCTACCGCCTCTACACGGACGAGAGAGAGAGAGAGGACTTGAGTGAACTGCCGCCTCTCCACGGACAAGAGCTGTCGAACCACCGCTGCCACCTGAAGTCGTCGTCGAACGGCTAGATAAACCCCCCTGCCCACATGTTTGCAGAAGCTCTAAAGCTTCTAAGTGGCTCTTAAGCCCCCTTTCCTTTGGGATTACTATCCCCCCCCCCCCCCCCCCAAATGTCCTTTTTGAAACTCATAAGCCCCCTTCCTATGCCACTTGAAACCCCTTCCCCCCCCCCCCCCCCCCCCCCCCCCCCGTGTCGTAAAACCTTCCAAGGGCCCCTTTTTGTGCCTTTTGAAACCCCCCCCCGTTTTAACCCCTATAAGCCCCCTTTCTCTTGGGCCTTGGAACCCATCCCCCTCCGTGTTTTATAAACCCTTAAGCCCCTTTTTCGTGGATATTGGAATCACCCCCCCGTGTTTATTTTCTCTTAGCCTCCTTCTTATGGGTTTTAGGTTTACCCCCTCCCCCTCCCGAGTTTGTCTTTAAAGGCCCTTAGGCCTTTCCCTCATTCCAAAAGGTATAGCTTTAAAGGCTACTTTTTTTTTCTTCTTTCTTTCCTTGAAGTTCTCCCTTAAGATTCGATAGGGCCCATTTTCCCCAAGATAATTTTACCTTAGTCCTTCCCTTGGCCCATGCAAGAATACCCCTTGGAACTCTCCTACACCTTGTTTCTTTTCCCACACGTAAAACAAAGAGGAATATTGAGGGTCGTTTGACACCTTCCTTTCACTCAAAAGCCTCGAGGAAGCCTTCTAAATCTACTTTTGACGGACGGTGCAAGGGAGCGAATGGTGGAATTCCAAAGAGGAATTGAAAAGCTACTTCCACGTCTGAAAGACTACAATTGCGATGCCTCCTAAGAAACTCCAAGGCGCTGCCGCGAGAGGGTCATCTCCGGGCATCCACGTGGACATCTCGCCCCAAGCCCAGGTTTTTCTTCCTAATTTTTATTTGATATTATTGTAATTTAATCATGCAAGGTTAATTGTTAGAAATAGGAGATATTTTTATCCTAATTGTTCACGACGAAGGAACTTAGTCATTAATACTTTTAATGAAACATGCAAAATAAAGAAAGCATAAATGCATGTCTAGCATATAGCTTTATGCATTGAAATGAATTATAAGCTAGATTATTACCCATTAAAATAGTATACTTCGGTTAAGCCTAGAAGTATAAACTGCATCTCGCACTATTAACCCATATCCCCTTCGCAATGAATCATCATGGAAAGTGCAAGCATGAAATGATTCTTACGATGCATAAACTCTAGGAATTATCATTTGTCAACTGCATAGATTATCAAGAAAAAGGTTGCTTGTTTAGCATAAATTTTATTCGCAAGTTATAGGAAGATTAGTTGAAATTAACCTTATCTACCTGAACTGAATAGATGAGTTAGGGTTGAAAGAGTAATTTATGCGTAGACAACGAGTCATATGTTTATGAAATGATAACGTAGCTATCTTCTAGAGTAACAAATTGGCATCAACCTAAAAACTGCGAAGTACTCATTTAGAATGAGTTAAATTCCAATAAATTCACTAGAAATTAATACATAACCTAATCGCTACGTATTGCTAAATTTGAAACTCCTATACCTTAAATACTTGGCCACTTTTCGCCGAAATGAGGGGATAGTGCAACGTATTTGGAAGGTGAACTAGGGTCTGTCCCTAAGATTCTTACAAGAAGGAACTTGGAAACCCTAGGTCTAACGACATCAGTCTAATATAATCAGAAATAGATGAGTTCATGACTCCGTTCAATGAGTAGAATAAGTCTCATAGTTCGATGCGACACTTGCATGGCAAGTGCGGAGTCATATGATCTTGTGATTGGATCACAAGAAAATGGCCAAATTCTCACAATGAGGTTGACTGTCCTTACACAAGTTATCTTGCAAAAGAATGAATAATCATCCTAATTTCGTATCCTTCTTGAGTAAGGAAGATTGATTGGAAACTAAAGACCAACCGATAAACTGAAATAACCAATGAACTTAAGGATTGACTAAGTCGGGTTAATAGGGTACGCCCTAGCCCAGGATATAGGGGATCTTGCCTAGTTGCAAGTCATCCTGGATTGAGTGCTGGATGCATTTGAAAGGAAGGATTCATTTCTTAGCAGTTTGCCAACAAAAACGATCAATGGAAATGTTTGTGCTTGCTACAGATTTTAGAGCATTGTTTGGCTTTGTTTGATCAATGAATTAAAAGATAAATGAATATCTATACTTCAGGTTGAAGGCCTGAAGGGAGAGGCAGCTTCAGTTACCCCCGACTGCCTGCCTGACCCTAACCAAGGGGGTTGTTGACCGTGCCGGGAAAGTGGAGCGAACCCGCCACAAGAGGTCTCTCCATTGAGCGCTACTTGGAGCAATAGGACGCTTGGGTGCCAGGGGGGGTTCTGGCCATAAATCCCTCGCCTTCCAAGCCCTGCACAAGAGGCTAACGTGACTCGGGATTGGATCTCTAGGCCCGCATACTAGTCTACTGGCGGAACTTGGATTAGTGATCCCTGTGGATTGCTGAATAGCCTTCGGACGGATTGTGGATAAGGCTACGGGCTGGACTCTTTGTATTTCAAAGATAAATATGATGACGTGCTAATAAGGAACTTGTCTGATATTGTTTTTCTATGTCAAGTGATAAGATTATGTAAAAGAACCAGTGCCTAACGTGTTAATTAAAGAAGCTGGTTGTTACATGTTCAACTAATGTGTTAGGTATTTAAATAACTAAAACAACCCAAGGAAAGTGCGCAGGATGGGCCATAGGTCCGTCCTACGGATGGATGGTCCCGGTTGGCCAGGAACTTTTCTCAAATCACAATGGACAGTAGGAAAATCGTCAAAGAACAGGAACAATAAAAGCGTTGACCTAGAGTTATGATTAAACCCGATTTACGCTATTTTAGGGGAACGGAATGGGACTATGCCTTATGGCAGAGAGGTTGAGCTTTGCATCCCTCTTGTTTCCCTGTCTCCTTGAACCAAGTGCAGCGTGAATGCACTTCGGACCTAGCGTTTCTGCGTAAAGTAGTTCGCTTGGGTCTGGGACGCTAGTTGTTGTTAGGAAATGACTAATAAGGGAAACCCTAATTCAGGTCGATCCTAAGTGGGAATGGTTGAAATACTTCCACTACGTGGCAGACGCGGAAAGCCCTAGATCGCAAACCCCGTAACATTCCATGGAAGTGCCGGGGGGAGCTTTCTAGACATCCTTTTCGATGGACTGCTGAGATGTGTCCTGAATATACAAGTGGACACGTTACAGTTAGTATCAGAGCTGACCAAAAATGGAAATGTTTTTATGAAATCTCAATAAGATGAAGTAAAGCAAATGTTGATGTTCCAAACATTTCCTTACCTTCAATGTTGTCTTGCAGAATTACGAAGCGTGGAACAAGTTCTTGGTATTTCGAGTCATGTTTATGACTGCAATGCATTCTCTGCATTATCGACAAAGGGTTGGGATGATGAACATCCTAGAGCAAATCTATAATCCATCACCTTTGTACATGGAACGAAGATGGACGGGTGCCTCAGGAATCTACTATATAGCCGCCCACCAGTTTGCTTACCTACAAAGAAACCTAAAAAGGATCAAGTGGTTGGAAGATTTGAAAGTCGTGAAGCTATTCATTTTTGTGGAAGCACACGTAAACTCAACTTTACATATTCGAGGTCGGACGGTTGAGATGAACTCATATGTATATGAGGAAGTAACCTGTGTAATCCCCGCCGACAAGATTAAAGTGTTGGGCCGCCATGAGAAGAATGGATTCCAATGGAAAGGATACCCTGAACTTCCAATGACTTACCGATTCCTGAAGATCCATGACCTGAAACCATACTATTATACAGTTCATGTAGATAAATGTAATACAACTTTGTTCTCCCCAAACTTAATGTAACAGTTGGCTTATCACCGCAAGAAACGTTGTATTCCGAAAGGGCTATGCCCATATAAATACGAATAAGATTTCCTTTTATTAATGTTTGATTGTGCATGAGATTTGATAAAAAGTTAAGTAGCTACATTGCTTACGTAATAGTAGAATTGAAGATGTAATATAAATCAATAACAATTATCGTATAATAACATTAAGAAACCTTTATCCAGGCACAACCCCAGGTACAGGTTCCTAGTTCGTCTCCTATATCAAGTACTGCTATAATCTAGGAAAAGAAGTTTCTTCTCAAACAGATTAAACCGCCCGAGTTTGACGGGAGAGGCATGTTCGTTCAAGCTGATGCTAAAATTTGGATTGAATCCATGGAGAATTACTTCGAAGCAGCCGGTACTGCACCCGCCAATCATGCTATGCTCGCCAAGCTAAAGCTCACCGGCGAAGCCAGGCTTTGGTGGAAGAAATGGTGTAGGGATCAAGGGATTGCAAAGGGATCTGTCACTTGGGAGAATCTGAAGAAAGCCGTGCAAGGAAGATATCTACCACCTGCATATCGCACGCAGAGAATGAATGAGTTCTACGAGCTAAAACAGCTGGACCTCACGCTTGACGCATACTATTCTAAATTTGTCTCACTTCTAAAGTATGCACCACAGATGGACATGACACAACAGGTGTCCAAATTTTGTGCGAGTTTAAATCCACCAGTAAATACCCATCTCGAATCTATGAGTCCATCAGATCTTCAAGACGCACTCATTCGATTGGCGCCTATAATTCAGGAGGTGCAATCTAGACCAAGGGGTAACAAAACTTGGTCTTATAGTGACCCGAACAGAGGAGCATTCAGACCTCAAATAAAGAGATTTCAAGGTCATAATCAGGAACAAAGAAAGTAAGTAAGGACGAAAAACGTCAACAACTTTGTTCCTACTCAAAGTAATGGCCGAAACCTCTGTTGTTTCCACTGCAACGAGCCCGATCACTTCAAGAGGCAATGCCCCAAGCTCGGTGGAGGACATCGCCAAGCACCTTTCCAAGGAATGGGCCATGGTTAAGGAGCCGCTACCCGAGGAAGAGGAAGAACCGCCTGTGTTGCCAATAGGCAAATGTGTGAAGAAGAAGAAGAGGAAGATCCGACCATGGAAGCAGAGTTTGAAAGGGCGACAGTCCATTCCACTCTACACAAGAAAGGCCTGAATCACCAGTTCTCGGTGATTAGACTATCAAGGTAAAAGTTTCAAGACCTTGATTGATTGTGGAAGTACACATTCCTTTATCTCACCAGCTTGTGCAAAAAGATTAGGAATAGCCATAATAGAAGCACCTACCTTGCTTGTGGAATTGGCAAATGGTTGTGAGGTTACTTGTACCAGGCAAACCGCTAAGGTGAAGTTATTTCTGGGAGGAAAGAAGACTTCAGTCAAATTCAGAGTTATGAATTTAGGTATCCACGAGTGTCTACTCGGAATGGATTGGCTTAAGCCTAATGACGCCCACATTCATTGTGGAAAGGGTCAAGTTTCCTTTCGAAACTCTAAAAGGGAATTAGTCACAACTCAAGGTGAGGCTGGAGTGCTAAGAATCCAATTGGCCAAAGTATCTCGGATCATAAAAGGTTTGGCTAAAGGAATAGGCGGGCGTATTCCCTGAAGAGTTGACAGAATTCCCGCCTCAAAGGAAAGTGGATCATGAGATTAAGTTAGTACCAAGAGCTGTGCCAATTGCAAAGAGACCTTATAGAATGTCCATACCAGAAGCAATCGAGCTGAAGGAACAACTCAAGCAATTGCTAGAACAAGGCTATATCCGTCCTAGCAGTTCACCGTGGGGAGCTCCAGTACTATTCCAAAAAAAGAAAGATGGGACACTTTGACTATGTATTGATTACCGAGGGTTGAATCAATCAACGGTCAAGAACAAGTACCCTATTCCTAGAATAGATTAGCTTCTTGATCGTCTTCAGGGTGTAAAGATCTTCTTCAAGATTGATCTCAGGTCGGGTTACTATCAAATAAGGATCAAGGAAGAAGATATCCCAAAGACAGCCTTCAATACAAGATATGGGCACTTTGAGTTCTTAGTTATGTCATTCGGACTTACGAATGCACCTGCCACCTTCAACAGGTTAGTGCAGGATATCTTTAGGCCATATCATGATGATTTTGTGCTTGTCTTCTTCGAGGACACTTTAGTCTATTCTAAACATGAAGAAGATCATGAGCCCCAACTTCGGATTGTCCTTGAGACAATGAGGTCGCATAAGCTGTATGCTAAGATGAAGAAGTGTGCATTCTTCAAGCATCAGATTGAATATCTGGGATTCATAGTATTAGCAGAAGGAATCTCAATAGAACCAACCAAGGTCAGAGATGTGCTAGAAGGGCCAATACCAACATCTGTCAAAGAAATACGTAGCTTTCTTGTATTGACTGGATGGTATAGGGTCTTCATTAAAAACTATGCTTTGATTGCAGCACCTCTGACGGACTTACTGAAGAAGTAAACTTCCATTGCATGGTCAACTCCTGAACAAAATAGCTTCGATAGATTGAAGTAAAGTTTGGTATCAGCACCTATTCTAAAACTTCCAGACCTCAATAAACAGTTCGAGGTAGTAACTGATGCTAGCATACTTGCCTTGGGATGTGTGCTCATGCAGAAAGGCCATCCAGTAGCTTACTCTTCAAGGAAATTGAAGAGTCATGAAAAGAATTATGCTACGCATGATCTGGAATTGCTAGTTGTCATCCATGCTCTAAAGCTTTGGAGACACTACCTGCTGGGTAACAAGTTACTCTAGTAACTGACCATAAGAGTCTCAAATGGATCTTTACCCAGAACGAGCTCAACATGAGGCAACGTCGATGGATTGAAATGTTGGAGGAATATGACTTTGAAATCAAGTATCGACTAGGGAAAGAAAATGTAGTCGCCGATGCACTTAGTTGCAAGGCATTCCTTAATTCCCTAATCTTGCAGAATCCATCAACAGCCAAATCTCTAGCTACAAAAGTATTTATGCCAAGCAACCCTATACTTGAGTTACCTAGAGAGGATGTGTTAGATATGATCAATGCCCCATCCTCATTAGGTGCTACCAATGATCCATGGTGCTCAAAGTTGTAAGGCCCCCATTATGAGGAGAAGCCAAATGTGAGCCCGGACATTGGTTGAGTCCTGACTTGTACATCAGATGAGGTCTATGTGATCGGATGGCAAAAAGGTGACTGTTGTGGGTCTAATCTTTGGGTTAGACGGAGTGGTTAAGCTGGTAGCAACTCGAGGCACATTGCATTCGATGGTAAAGGGAATATTCCCTGGAATATTCCCTGGCCGACTAGTGGAGGCTCATATGGTAGGTTGGTCAGCAGGCCGACCTAACGACCTTCGCGGGCTATAAAAGCTAAACCCCTTCGCAGCCATCACTCACTCATCTTTCACCCAGTCAGAGTTGTTGTTCCAGCTAGCCTTAAGCTCTTCACCTATCTTCTGTCTAGATCTCCATCTAAGCTTCACACAGTGGAAGCGCACGAGTGGACATAGCCATCTTTGTATCAGTTGTTTGGAGTTAAAGAATTTACCGATTCCCCTCTTATCTGTTGTGTACTCTCTATCTCTTTCTCTGATTCTGTTCGCTGCGCCGTGTAATATTTTACATCGTATCAGAGCCCAGGGGGCTCTAGAGATCGGAGAGCGTGCAAGAGGCAAAGGCTTCAATAGCAAAGAGAAATGATGTCGACTCCGGGAAGCAGTTCTGGCGCATCACGAAGCGGTGCAAGAGGTGGTGCTGTTGTACCGGCTATTCAAACACTGAGGATTCGTCCACCAACCTTTAGCGAAGGCAAGTTAGATGGTACAAACTACACCTTGTGGAAGTTCAAAATTACAACTATCCTTGATTCTTATGAGCTTCTGGAGACTGTGCTGGGGACTGACGCAGAACCACAGCCTACCCCCGACCCATCAAATCCTAGTGTGATGATTCCTCCAAATTCAGATCTTCTACGAGCTTGGAAACGAAGGAATGCAAATGCATTGTGTGCCTTGGCTACAAGCTGTTCTGACAGTGTTTTGACTCTGATTCAGCATACAACCAAAGCGTCAGAGGCTTGGAATGTACTAAGGAGTCAGTACGAAACGCGAAACCAAACAAGGATTCAAAACTTGGAGAATCAACTAGCAGCGGAGAAGTTTGCTGAAGGAGAGACGGTTGAAGCATTCATCACTCTGATTAAGAATCTGCGCGACCAGATGGCTGGCGCTGGGATACAAAAGACTAGCGAAGAGCTAGCTCAGAGGTGTCTTCGGATTTGTCCACAAAAGTTTGATGGACTAGTAACTGCCCTTAATACTCAGGTGAGACCTCAAGCTTTGACTTTTGAGGAGTTTTGTGCATTATTAATGGAGGAGGAGTTGAGGCTGAAAGCCCGAGAAGGAAGCAACAATGGAGATGCTGCATTCTCTGCCAATGGAAAAGGCAAAGGTGTTTCCTCCACCAAAAACGATGGTGACAAAAAGAAGAAGGGCGGCAAGAAGAAGTTTCAAGGAGAGTGCTTCTACTGTAAGAAGAAAGGACATGCAATTGTAGATTGTCGTGTCAAGAAGGCAGATGAAAAGAATGGTACCCTTAAAAGTAAAGGGAAAGAGACAGCCAATACGGCTGAAGCAGAGTTGGAATTATTCATGGCGACCATTGAGGAAGTGTGCTCCTCGGCACAAGAAGAATCTACCACTGACTCTTGGGTGTTGGATAGTGGGGCCTCCCGTCACATGACCAACAAGAAAGGTCTATACAGTTCTATACAGCCTCTACAAGAATCCATCACTGTGACGGTTGGAAATGATGCTAAATGCCTTACTGCGGGCACAGGTACTATTTCTTTTGTTGCTGCAAATGGTGAAGTCAAAAAGCTTTCAAATGTGTTGTATGTTCCCGAAATCAGGAGAAATCTCTTATCAGTTGCTGCCATAACTGATCTTGGTCATGAAGTGAGGTTCAAGAAGACAGGTGCAGAAATTATTGATAGTGCTGGCACAATTGTTGGCAAAGGAGAAAGAAGGAACAACCTGTATGAGCTAAGTGCTCTTACAGCCACTGCTGGAGTGGGCACAAGTAAGCTTTGGCATGAAAGGTTTGGACACATCGGATTTGCAGTATTGAAGGAGATGCAAAAGCAAGGTATGGTTGCTCACCTACCTACAATAACTGAATTGAAGGAACCATGTGAAGCTTGTATGATGGGCAAGCAACAGAGAAAGGCCTTTCCACAAGAAAGCAAGAATAGAGCACAGGCTCCTCTAGAGTTGGTGCATACTGACTTGTGTGGTAAGATGCCTACACAGGCCTTGGGGGGATCTTTTTATTTTATGTTGATTGTCGACGACTACAGTAGGAAGATGTGGGTGTACTTCCTTCGTGATAAGGCTCAATCTTTTGGTAAGTTTAAAGAATGGCTAATACTTGTTGAGAATGAAACAGGGAAAAGTGTGAAGAAATTTAGAACAGATGGTGGTGGTGAGTTCAACTCAAAGGAGTTTGAAGGCTTTTGCAAGAGCAAAGGGATCAAGCGTCAATTGACGACGCCTCACACACCTCAGCAGAATGGTGTTGTGGAACGCAGGAATCGCACCATTGTGGAGATGGCAAGATGCATGCTAAAGGGCAAGGGATTGCCTAACCATTTTTGGGCTGAAGCTGTTAATACTGCAGTCTACATTCTAAATCGGAGCTATACAAAGGCTCTCAAGGGAAAAACACCTCATGAGGCTTACACTGGTAAGAAACCATCTGTCTCACATTTCAGAATTTTTGGATGTGAATATTATGCACATGTTCCAGATGAGAAGAGAAACAAGTTACAACCAAAAAGCAGAAAATGTATCTTCTTGGGTTATAGTGATGAGCAGAAGGCTTACAAATTATATGACCAAGAGGCAAAGAAGATCATTGCAAGCCGTGATGTGGTGTTCAAGGAAGAGCCGCATACAGTGGAGGAGGAGAAGGCAAGTTCTTCCACTTTATCATCAAGCGAAGAAGTAGTCCACTATGAACCTGTCCCGAGAGCTATCCCTATCCTTAAGGAGGAGGAAGCATCATCTTCAGATGATGAGGAAAAAGTTCACCAACCTGACATCACCCCACCGGAAAAGCCATTGCCGCGCTGGGTGAAGCCGCTCTATGACCACAATAATCCTATGCCTGCATCTGTTGAGGAGAAGGCAGACGGACCAAGGAGGTCTCAGAGAATAGAGGAGCAAAGGAGGGCTTCTGCTCACATAGTCAATATGGCCTTGATGGTTGAGATTATGAGAGAAGTAAATGAGCCAACTGACTTAGAAGAAGCACTTGCAGATCCATCATGGAAGGCTGCTATGCAGGCAGAGTATGACAGCATAATGAAGAATGACACTTGGGAGCTAGTGGCTCGACCAGCAAAGCGGAAGGTTATTGGCACCAAGTGGATCTGGAAGGTAAAGTACAAGGCTGATGGTACCTTAGAAAAGTACAAAGCTAGACTGGTTGCCCAAGGATTTTCACAAGTTGAAGGGTTTGATTTTCAAGAGTCATTTGCCCCAACTGCCTGAATGACCACTATTCGCACGGTACTTGCAATGGCTGCCCAGAAGAAGTGGCCAGTGTACCAAATGGATGTTAAGTCAGCGTTATTAAATGGTGACCTCAAGGAGGAGGTGTACATGGCTCAGCCACCACGGTTTGAGGCCCCCCATTCTCAGAACAAAGTGTGTAAACTGAAGAAGGCATTGTATGGGCTGAAACAAGCCCCCAGAGCATGGTACCAGCGGATAGATAGGTTCTTTTTAAACCTAAACTTCAAAAGATGTGCCTCAGATGCTAACTTGTACGTTTATAGGGATGGTAAAAAGTCTGTAGTGATTGTCCTATATGTGGACGACCTTCTTATTACAGGTGACTATGAAGATATGATCAACCAAACTCGAAAGGCTTTGAGTTCAGAGTTTGAAATGATAGACTTGGGCTTGCTGCACTATTGTTTGGGGATTGAAGTCTGGCAAGAGCCAGGAAAGATCTTCATCTCTCAAAAGAAGTATGCATGGGAGATCTTGAAGGCATTTGGCATGACCGAGTGCAAGGAGATAGCTACACCTATGGAAGTGAATGCAAAGTTATCCGTCGAGGATACATCAGCACTAGCAGACATTGGGAGGTATAGGAGGTTGGTCGGCAGTCTAATCTACTTATGTAACACCAAACCAGATATCAGTTTTGCTGTTGGTGTTTTGAGCAGGTTCTCAAACAAACCTCATGAGAGTCATTGGAATGCTGGGATGCGGGTGCTCAAATACTTGAAGAAAACTCTTGACTATGGTATCACATACAGTTTCGAAACTTCTCTTGTGGGGAACTGTGACTCAGATTGGGCAGGAGACATTGATTCCAGCAAGTCAGTTTCTGGTTATTATTTCTCTTTGGGTTCAGGAATTTTCTTTTGGATTAGTAAGAAGTAACCAACAATGGCATTGTCTTCTACCGAAGCAGAGTACAAGGAAGCTTGTTTTGCTGCATGTGAGGCCGTATGGTTGAGAAGGATTCTATGGCATATGGGAGTGCAGGATGAAGAACCAACTGTGCTGAGATGTGACAATCAGAGTTGCATCGCCATTGCCAAAAATCTAGTGTTTCATGCACGCACCAAACATATAGAGATCCAGTATCACTATGTGCGTGATTTGATGGAGGATGGGATAGTGGAATTGGTCTACTGCCCAACAGAGGAGAATGGAGCAGATATCTTCACCAAAGCACTTACGAAGGATCTGCTTCAAGTTCATCTTCAAAGACTCGGCATCGGGCCGAGGAGATAGTTCACCTATGGGCGGACATTGAGGGGGGGTGTTAGATATGATCAAAGCCCCACCCTCATTAGGTGCTACCAATGATCCATGGTGCTCAAAGTTGTAAGGCCCCCATTATGAGGAGAAGCCAAATGTGAGCCCGGACATAGGTTGAGTCCTGACTTGTATATCAGATGAGGTCTATGTGACCGGATGGCAAAAAGGTGACTGTTGTGGGTCTAATCTTTGGGTTAGACGGAGTGGTTAAGCTGGTAGCAACTCGAGGCACATTGCATTCGATGGTAAAGGGAATATTCCTTGGAATATTCCCTGTCCGACTAGTGGAGGCTCATATGGTAGGTTGGTCAGCAGGCCGACCTAACGACCTTCGCGGGCTATAAAAGCTAGACCCCTTCGCAGCCATCACTCACTCATCTTTCACCCAGTCAGAGTTGTTGTTCCAGCTAGCCTTAAGCTCTTCACCTATCTTCTGTCTAGATCGCCATCTAAGCTTCACACAGTGGAAGCGCACGGGTGGACATAGCCATCTTTGTATCAGTTGTTTGGAGTTAAAGAATTTACTGATTCCCCTCTTATTTGTTGTGTACTCTCTATCTCTTTCTCAGATTCTGTTCGCTGTGCCGTGTAATATTTTACAGGATGCATGCCATGATCCGGCCTACCAAACAATGCTAAGGGAGATCTCTATCAAAGATCAGAACCAAAAGGTGCAGGCTAAGTATCATGAATTTTCTATCAATAGTGGACTTGTCTACTATAGAACAAGGCTGTGTATACCAGCAAGCCAGTCACTTAAGCAGAAGATATTGTGGGAAGCTCATGATTCCCCTTTCGCAGGACATCCTAGCTATGCCAAAACTCTTAATGCAGTTAGAAAGAGCTACCATTGGGAGAGGCTCAAAGGTGACGTTCTCAAATATGTCACCGAGTGTTTGTCTTGTCAACGTATCAAAGTCGAACATGTCAAGATGCCAGGGAAACTGCAACCGCTTGACATTCCCCAAATGAAATGGGAATTCATCAGTATGGATTTTTTTGTAGGCCTACCCCAAGCCCAGGGAGGATACAACTCCATCATGGTTGTGGTTGACATGCTTACTAAGGTTGCACACCTTATTCTAGTAAAGACAAACTATAAAGCCTCAGACATTGCAAGATTGTTTATCAAGGAGATATTCAAGATACATGGGTTACCCAGAATAATCATTAGTGATCGTGATTCTCTCTTCGCATCACACTTCTAGAGAGCTATCTTTGAAGCTATTGGGACTCAACTCTGTTTTAGCACCGCTTACCATCCCCAAACAGACGGCCAAACAGAGCGAGTAAATCAAGTCATCGAGGATATGCTTAGGGCATACTGCTGTCGTGAGCCGAAGAGGTGGATTCAATACTTGCCTTTGGTTGAATTTGCCTACAATGCTTCTTACCAACAAAGCATTCAGATGACCCCTTTCCAAGCATTGTATGGTCATGACTGTCGAAGTCCCCTAAACTTCTCAGATCTAACCTTAAGAGTTGAAGCTTCAAGGCAGATGTTGGAAGAGATGGATGACCAAATAAAGTCAATAAGACAGGACATCCAAGCTCCCAAGGATAGACAGAAGGCATACGCGGATTTGAAACGTCAAGATAGAATCTTCGAAGAAGAAGACATGGTCTTCGTTCGTGTACGCCCTAAGAAGAGTTCCCTATCCTTAGGTGATTGCAAGAAGCTAAGTCCAAGGTATTGTGGACCCTACAAGATCCTCAAATGCCTAGGACCTAATGCCTATAAACTGCAACTCCCTGAGAACCTAAAGGTTCACAATGTATTCCATATCAGCCTATTGAAGAAATGTGTACCTAATCCTAACCATGTACTTGACGACCACCAAGTTGTAATGCCTAGTCAAGGAGTCCTTGAACTAAGGCCTCACAGGATCTTAGACGTTAGGGAAAAACAATTAAGATCCAAAATCCTGAGAGAATGCCTCATTCGGTGGAAGGATTATCCCGAAGAGGATGCCACTTGGGTAGATGAAGGCACTCTCAACCATCAATATCCCCGATTTATCTCGAGATGAGGACATCTCAATTCCTCTAAGGGGGAGAGAATGTAACAATTCTGAATGGATAAACCCTTTTAATAAAATAAAAGCAATTGTTTTTTAATCCCCTCTTTCTCCCCCAGCCGACGTCGCGCTGGAGGGGAAGGAGGGAAGCCATGGAATGCAGCACGCTGGATCCAGCCCATGTAGGTGCTGGGGCCATGCATGGTGCCGTGTAACAAAGGGAGCATCCCCCCTCCCCTCCTATTTAAACTAGGCCGTGAAGGGACAAAAGGATAGAGAGGGACAGAAGATGAAGGGAATGTTGCCGCCACATTGAGTAGTCGACGTGAGAGAGAGAGAGGGCTTGAGTGAACTGCCACTGCCGCCTCTGCATGGACGAGAGCTGTCGAACCGTCGCTGCCACCTGAATTCGCCGTCGAACGACTAGATACCCCCCTGCCCACATGTTTGCAGAAGCTCTAAAGCTTCTAAGTGGCTCTTAAGCCCCCTTTCCTTTGGGATTACTTCCCCCCCCGAATGTCCTTTTTGAAACTCATAAGCCCCCTTCCTATGCCTCTTGAAACCCCTTTCACCCCCCCCCCCCTCCCCCTTGTGTCGTAAAACCTTCCAAGGGCCCCTTCTTGTGCCTTTTGAAACCTTTTCCCCCCCTCGGTTTTAAACCCTATAAGCCCCCTTTCTCTTGGGCCTTGGAACCCACCCCCCTCCGTGTTTTATAAACCCTTAAGCCCCTTTTTCGTGGATATTGGAATCACCCCCCCTGTGTTTAATTTCTCTTAGCCCCCTTCTTATGGGTTTTAGGTTTACCTCCTCCCCCTCCCGAGTTTGTCTTTAAAGGCCCTTAGGCCTTTCCCTTATTCCAAAAGGTATAGCTTTAAAGGCTACTTTCTTTTTTTCTTCTTTCTTTCCTTGAAGTTCTCCCTTAAGATTCTATAGGGCCCATTTTCCCCAAGAGAATTTTACCTTAGTCCTTCCCTTGGCCCATGCACGAATACCCCTTCGAACTCTCCCGCACCTTGTTTCTTTTCCCACACGTAAAATAAACAGGAATGTTGAGGGTCGTTTGACAACTTCCTTTCACTCAAAAGCCTCGAGGAAGCCTTCTAAATCTGCTTTCAACAGACGGTGCAAGGGAACGAATGGTGGAATTCCAAAGAGGAATTGTAAAGCTACTTCCACGTCCGAAAGACTACAATTGTGATGCCTCCTAAGAAAGTCCAAGGCGCTGCCGTGGGAGGGTCCTCTCCGGGCATCCACACGCACATCTCACCCCAAGCCTAGGTTTTCCTTCCTAATTTTTATTTGATATTGTTGTAATTCAATCATGCAAGGTTAATTGTTAGAAATAGGATATATTTTTATCCTAGTTGTTCATGACGTAGGAACTTAGTCATTAATACTTTTAATGAAACATTCAAAATAAAGAAGGAATAAATGCATGTCTAGCAAATAGCTTTATGCATTGAAATGAATTATAAGCTAGATTATTACCCATTAAAATAGTATACTTTGGTTAAGCCTAGAAGTATAAACTGCATCTCGCACTATTAACCCGTATCCCCTTCGCAATGAATCATCATGGAAAGTGCAAGCATGAAATGATTCTTACGATGCATAAACTCTAGGAATTATCATTTGTCAACTACTTAGATTATCAAGAAAAATGTTCCTTGTTTAGCATAAATTTTATTCGCAAGTTATAGGAAGATTAGTTGAAATTAACCTTATCTATGCCTGAACTTAAATAGACGAGATAGGGTTGAAAGAGTAATTTATGCATAGACAACGAGTCATATGTTTATGAAATGATAACGTAGCTATCTTCTAGAGTAAACAAATTGGCATGAACCTAAAAACTGCAAAGTACTCATTTAGAATGAGTTAAATTCCAATAAATTCACTAGAAATTAATACGATGTCGTATTGCTGCGCATTCGAGGTGTGAAAACCACCCAAAAATTGTGTGTGCAAATTGTGTGTGTGATTTGATACTTTGTACATACTTAGTTGTTGTGTTTACATTTATTTTCTGCGTATGAGTATAGTGAGGAGGAGTTGGAGGCATAGTGGTGAGCAAGATGAGATGCTTTCAGCCTATGTTGAGCAAGGTCAAGTGGAAAGCAGTTTATCGTGTTACAAACAAATGCAAGATGAAGGTTGTATTCTTTGCAAGGCAATATTTGTCCTTAGCCTTCAGCCATGCATAGTAGTCATAGAGAAGATGACATTACTAGAAATTAGACAAGCAAAGGTGACATAAATGCATTGAAGGATGTGTTGGATGATGGGGCTTCACCAAAAGCAGCTGATTATGATAACAGAATTGCATTACATCTTGTCGCTAGTGAGGGACATTGCTCAATAGTGGAGTTGCTACTTCAGTATAATGCTCTTGACAATCCAACGGACCGTTGGGATAGAACAAGTATTATGCAACATGACTGATGCAACACTTCAACTTATAGATCATACATCTCAACTTCTTTGCGAGCATTACGGTATGCACGGGAAGTTGAAACCGCTTTTGTGCGTGTGATATGCTATAAAAGGAAGTGTGGTTAAAAAAGGGGATTGTGAATAGTGAATGGTAAGAAAAGCAAAAAGGCTATTTTGGGGGGGAAAAAGCAGATTCGAAAGGAAGGGAAGAGCGTGGGAAAAAGCGGGCGTGAGGGAGAACGAGGGAACAATGGAAGACAAGACACGCAGAGGCTGGTGACAGAGACAAAAAGCAAAGGAGGCAAAGGAGAAGTTGAAGCTCTACAGCAAGACGACGCAGAGGATACAGGTGAGGATGAAGACGGATGAAGATGTTGCAGTGATGATGACAAAAGGTGTTGATGAGGGCAAGATCAAACACGACAGTCTGAATTGGGACGAATTTTAACTGATGGATGCAGAAACTCCATGTCATCACCTTTATACCATTATGAGTAGGAATTGCAACTATCAGAAGAAGTGTTTCGGCCTCCCTCAGTCGTGTGAAGGAGCAGAAAGACGCGGCCATAGCTGCAATAGTGGAAGAGAAGAAGAAAGTGCAGAAAGGAGTTTCCAGCTCTCCCGGCAATCAAGGGGGGGAAGGAGTTGAAAAAGAGGAAGCAGGATGCCAAGGTTGAAGAGGGAGAAAAGGAAGAAAACAAAGAATCGCAGAAGAAAATGAAAACAAAAAGCGAGTCCGCAGCAGGTAAGAAGCAGGCCCCTTCGACTGTCAAAGGCAAGTCTAACGATGCTATGAGCCTTGAGGAGGCTATTAGTAAGGTCAAAGCTGCTTCACAGGCGGAAATCAGCTCACAGCTTGATTCGTTCTGTAAGAACATGGATGCTGAAGGTCTTCGCAAGTTTGTTCTCCTTCGCCACAAGGATGCAGAAGGCGTGCGCAAATCACTACCCTCTGCTCTTCAGTCTGCTGGTTGCCAATCTTAGGCCTTCAACAGCTTTAGAAATCCATCTGGTTGTTGAAGACTGTGAGGAGAGGATGTTTTCTGAGATTTTTTCAATATCTTGAATTAATTGATAACTGTTTACCTCCTATTCCAGAGAAACCTCCTCGTATGTATTTCACTTCTCAAATGTTCCATCCTAATGTTTACAGTGATGATACACTATGTAAGGATATTATTCAGGATGCTTGAACTCCATGTCATAATGTCTTCACCATTCTCACTTCTATTTAGTCTCTCCTGACGTATTCAAATCCGGCAAGCCCTGCAAATCCAGAAGCTCCCTCATTATACCAGAATGACATTGCCTTTGACAACAGGAAAGTCAGACGGTGTGTTCGCAGGACATTGGAGTCATAACATGACAACATATTCTTGAATTCTTACCATCACCCACAAGTCCCAAACTTATCAAGGGAAAGTTGCAAAGGCTAGAACAATGATGGAAGATAAAGAGTTAATGGATTTGCTATTTTCTTTCTTGGATTCGGGAAGGTTGAACTGATTTCTTCTTCTTGAACCTTGTTTTATTATTAACAGAAATAAAATAGAGACTTGGCATCATTTTCTCATCTTGCTTACTTGCTTGATGGATCTTCTATTCTGAAATTTATCAAGGACTTCTGAAGTTGCGACATTGCTTTCGAAACCCTTCGACATCTTTGGTGAACCCGACGTGAAAGCGTCGCAGAAATTTCAGGATGGGAGATACTTCAGCCTCTATTTCAGTCTCTTCTACCACTCCAGCTGCGTCTACTTCAGCTCCATCAATGACTGCTACGTCAAGTACTTCAAGAGAGGATCTAAAGCAGATTTTACAGAATATTTCCATGTATATGCAGCTCCAAAATCAGCAAACACAATTGTATATGCAACAGCAGCAACAATTGCATCAACAGCAGTTGTCTCAGCAAAGGCAACTCTATTCGGAGCAGGAGAATGCAAATAGCGCGACTAAGGCTATTGAAGCAGTTGAGAATGAGAAGAAGCCATTTGACGGCCGCAATGTTTCAGCATATTTGAAGACATATGAGATCAAGATGGGGTTTTTTGGAGTTCCTGCTGGACTTATGAGTAAGTACTTCCTTCGTCTTGTCACACCCGCTTTGAGGACAAAAGTGACTGATCTTTTTATTCAAAATACACATTGGCAAGATTTTAAGAAGGCCTTGAAAGAAGAATACTTCCTTGAGGACTTTGGTATGGCTACTCGGAGGTCATTCCGAGAGTGGGTCTACATGCCAAACAAAGGTCTAGCTGCTTCGGAGTTGATTCGAGAATTTGAGGAGAGGTATAGTCAGCTTGATGCCATTGAACAAAGAGCATTGGATGTTGAAAAAGTTGAGCTTTTCTTGCAAGCTGCTGATCCTGCTCCTCAAGAAGAATTGGGTGAGCTTCTTAAGGATCACACGAAGCCTATGGGTCTTAAAACTGATTGGCAGGATGCTCAGGATGCAGTCTCGACTTTGACCAAGAGGAGGATATGGAAGACTCGCCTACAGAATGGTTCCATGACACCTACACCATCATCAGCTCCTATGCCTGGTTCTATCCCTGTTATTTCTTCTCCTCCTCAGCCAGTTTCTTGGCCTATGCCAGTGCCTACTATTTCCACTCCACCTATTCCTCCTGTTCCACGATCGATGCCTACACCTTCTGCACCAAAACCATCCGCTCCATCGGTGCCTACCTCTCTTGATGACATAATCAAAGGCATAACAGATTTGAAATTGGAGTCAGTCAAAGCGGAGTTGGTGGGAAAGTTGAAGGAGCAGTTTGCTTCGACTGCGCCTACTACTTCTTCTAGTGCTCCTACTACACCTAGGAGTTCTCCTAGTGCACCTAGAAGAGATCGGAGATGTATTTGGTGTGATAGTACGGACCATCAGCATTGCAGGGATTGTGAATCTTTTCAGGATGCAAGGAGGAAGAATGTGGTATATTGGGGGCAAGATGGAAAGATTTGGTTGACTGAGACAGGAGCTCCACTTGCTACCAACTTTGGTAAAGGTGGAATGAAGAAGTTAGTGGATGATATGGCTGCGCGTACTTCTTATGTGACAACTAGAGGTGATGCTTGTGCATATGGAGTCCAGATTGAGAAGGGATCAGAGACTCAGTCAGCGCTATGGACTTATGCTATGGAGAGTGCAAACAAGGGGAAAATTCAGCAAACTGTTTTGACTAGTGCAGCCTCTAGCATCAGATCAGAGACAGGTTGGGACTCGCCTATTGATAGGTACTCTATTTATGCTTATTTGGCTAAGTCTCAGGGTGTAGATGTACTTGTTGAGGAGAAGCGTAAGAGGGATGAAGAAAATCCAAGTGCAGCTAAGAAGACTAGAGGGGGTGAGTTTGTTACTCCACCAACTGCAGGACCGTCTTCAAGACTAGGGCCAGATTGATAGATGGAGGATGCTCAAAAGAGAGAAAAGAGGCAAGAGCCTAGAGAGAGAAAGCAGCCAGGGCTTAGATTGATGTCCGATATTGAGACATCTAAAGACATGAAGAAAATCTTTAATGATAAGATACTTGGCAGTGAGGTAACTTTCACTATTTCTGAGATTTTGGGCATCTCGAAAAGAGAGTTTCATGATCAGTTTCAGGAGGTGTTGAAGAGGAAAATATATGCATTCTCTACCACTGATACACAAGGAGTTTTGATTGGGGAGTTGGATGAGGATGAGGATGAGGTTATGGTTGAAAATGCTTCTGTTTTTCCGCAGGTAGAGAAGAGGGTTCAGCCTATGCATTATGCTGAAATTGATGAGCCTGTCATGATACCGCGTAGTCACTTTTCGCGGAGCCATTCGGCTAGGGCAACTACAGAGACGATGGTAAAGATTGGAGAGAAACAGGTTCCTTATGTTGCATTGGTGGATCATGGTTCAGAGATTAATCTCATAGTTCGTGGAGTTTATGAGAGTAACAGATGGCCTATGGATGTAGAGCATGGGTGGCGTATGAGAGCCGCCAATAACACTGCAGGTGATTTGTATGCTGCTTGTCCTAGTGTCAGGGTTTCTATTGGTGATGTAGAGGAGGATTTTCATTTCTTTGTGCAGGATTCATGCTCTTACCCCATAATTCTTGGACAGCCATTCATCACAAAGATGCGCATGGAAACAAAGGTCATGGATGATGGATCTGCTTATGCACGGATTCGCAGTAAAGATGGTATGAGAGCAGTTCAGTTTATGACTGTATGTGTGAACCATGTTAGAAACAGGGATACTCTCAGAGATGCACCTTTGCCCACTGTGAGGGATTCAGGTTTTCATTAGGTACCGCCGTTTCGCGAAACGACGGTGGTACAGAGGAGAGGAGATTGGAGTTCTCGCCTCTTGGCAGCAGTGTTTTCTCCTCTAGTTTTGTTGGGATTTCAGCAAACAGTTCGATGAGCTATCAGAAGACTTCTAGGTTGCCTAGAGGTGCCAGGCAGTATATATGCAGGAAGGAGAAAAATTTGAAAAATACAAGAATTTTGGAGGATGATGAGCACATAGATGGGATGTATGACAGTGTGATTTGTGCAGATACGATGACAGAGATGGGAGATATGCTGAAAACTGATATGCAGAATTGTCACAGTAATGTATTAGTGCAGTCCCTAGATATGTTTCATGAAATTGCAGATTTTATGTCACAGATTGAGTCAGAGGCTGAGGTAACTCAGCAAAGAGTGTTGAGTGCAGAAGAAATTCAGCAAACAGAGTTTCCAGCTAGTTATGATCAGCTTTCAGAGAGATAGAGGTCTGAAAACTTTCAGCCAACAGAGTTTGCTACTGAAATATTTCAGCATTCAGAGTTTAGGGATGTTCCTATGCAGTCCATAGAGCAGAGGGCAAAGGATATTCAGCCATTGGAGTGCAGAATTGCTGATTTACAGCAAGATTTATGTAATGCAGAAGAGCATAATGAAGCCAGGGTTGACACGAAATACAAAACTGTGGATAAGAAGGTGAAGCCGGTTGCTGTACCGCTTCTACCTGACAGTAATCAGCAAATAGAGAGGGCTGCTAAATAGCAAATTTTGAGGAATCCGGAGCATATTGGTCATAAATTTTCAGTAGAGACAATTGCTGAATTGAAAATTGGAAATGGTGATTTCTTGCTACCCATAGAGAAGCAATGCTTTCAGGAGATGCTTGAGCGTCATGGAAGGGGATTTGCTTTTTTCCCGCATGAGATTGGATGTGTGAATCCTGATATTGTTGCTCCTATGGTCAATTTTACTATTCCTCATATCCCATGGAATCTCCGACCTATTCCAGTGCCTAAAGCACACTTGCCAAAGCTGATTGATTTATTGAATGAGAAAATTAGGATAGGAACTCTTGAGCCTTCATCTGCACCATACTCAAACAGGTGGTTTACAGTTCCAAAGAAGAATGGTACTCTCCGATTTATTCAGGACATGCAGCCAGTGAACAGAGTTACTATTAGGAATGTTGGTATAGGTCCAGTTGTGGATGAGTTTGCAGAGGCATTTGCTGGACGTGCCATCTATTCTTTAGGTGATTTGTATTCAGGATATGATCAATTTTAGCTGGCTTTGGAAAGCAGGGACATAACCACCATGAGAACTCCTATTGGGCTTGTCAGGATGTGTACCTTGCCTCAAGGTGCCACTAATTATGTTGCGCATATGATAAATGCCATGCATAAGGTCCTTCGTGATTACATACCTCAGCTTACCATGCCTTTCTTGGATGATGTGCCCATTAAGGGGTGTGCAGAAGAAGAGAAGAATGAGAGTCTAAATGAGCAGGGATGCAGATACATTGTGGCTGATCATATTTCAGCATGTGAGAAGATTTTGGCCAGGTTAGAAGAAGTGAACTTGACACTTTCAGGGAAAAAATCTGTTTTTGGAGTGAATGAGGTTGTCATTGTTGGGCATATGTGTGGATATTATGGCAGGAAACCCTCACCTGATAAGGTGAATGCTATAGGCAAGATTGTGGAGTATTGTTCTACCACTTTAGAGGTACAGAGATTCATTGGAGCTTGTGTGTTTTATATGATTTGGATACCTCATTTTGCACACATAGCATATTGTTTGTATCAGCTGCTTCGAAAGGGGCAGAAATTCTATTGGGATGAGAGCCATACTAGAGCTATGCGGAAATTGAAGAAGTTATTGCAGAATGCTCCTACTCTCAGGAAAGCAGATTATAATTGTGGAAAGCCTATTGTATTGACAGTTGACACTAGTCCAATTGGCATAGGTTGGGCTGTGGGTCAAGATGATGCAGATGGAAATAGGTATGCTATTCGGTTTGGGGCGAAAGTCCTAAACGAGAGACAGAGGAGATATCCACAAATCAAGAGGGAGCTATTGGGGATTGTCACGGCTCTTAAATGTGACAAGGAGTACTTTATTGGAGCTTCAGTTGTGGTAGAGACAGATTTCTTGCCATTGATTGGTATGATCACGAGTTGCTCTACTCCGGATATAGCTATGCTGAGATGGATTGCATATATCAAGTCATTAAATCCAGAATTTAAACACATAGCAGGGAAGGATAATCTAGTGGCAGATATGTTGTCTAGAGCCAGATATGATGATGAGGAGACTCTACTTGCAGAAGAGGATGATGTAGAAATTTCAGCCACTATGGTTGATCATGTTTGTCATGTCTATGATATTGTGGCTTTCACAGAAGAACTCTATGTTGGAGATTGGTTGCAGGTTGGCAGGTACCTTAGTACACTAAGCAAAAGAGATGAATGGACAGATGAAGAGTTCAAGAAGATCAGAAGGAAAGCCTACGGCTATTTTCACAAGGACGGATTTCTTTGGAAGCATCCGAAGAAAAGAGGCGGATTACCTTTGCGGGTTGTCTGCGATAGAGAGACACAGTTACAGGTGATGAGGGAGTTTCATGAGAGTCCTTGGGCTGGTCATAGAGGAGTGTGGGCTACTTATGAGAAAATCAAGGAGAAATATTGGTGGAAAGGCATGTATAGAGATGTTTCTCACTTTGTTGAGACTTGCAGAGACTGCCAGATGTATTCAGTAGTGCGTCATCGAGATGAGCTTCATCCGACCTATCCGCTATGCATTCATTATAAGTGGGTAATTGATTTGGTTACCATGCCTATGGGTCTATGGCAGATGAGATACATTGTTTTGGCTAGAGAGGATCTCACCAATCATGTTGAGGGCAGATCTTTGAGAACGAAGACCACTAGTGTAGTGTGTAAGTTCTTATTGGAGGAAATTTTTTGCAGGTATGGTTGTGTGGGTAAGATTACTGCGGATCGTGGTGAATTGGATGCAGATGAAGCTAGGGAGTTTTTCTCTCAGCTCGGAATCAAGTTGGCTCTAACCATAGCATATAATCTAGAGGGAAATGGGAAGAGTGAAAGAGGGCATCCGCCGATAGTGAAAGCATTAGCCAAAGCATGCAGAGGACGGATTGGAGAATGGCCGAGACTTCTACCATTTGCTTTATGGGCTGATCGTACGACTCATAGTGTTACCACAGGATATATGCCTGCAGAGTTGATGTATGGTCAGAAACCTGTTATGCCGATTGAGACTTGTGCTTTGATTTGGTTAGTTTTACCTTGGCAGGAGGATTTGACGAGAGAGGAGCTCTTAGATCTTCGGATTCGACAGTTGAAGAGGAGACCTGATGATATTCAGCTAGCTATTGACAGGTTGAAGGTTGCTAGACTAAGGAATAAGGACAGGTTTGACAGCAGGCATCGCTTGCGGCCTAGAGCAATAGAAGAGGGAGATTGGGTATTGGTCTTTGATAGTAGCCTTGA
Organism: Lygodium microphyllum; assembly: GCF_053477565.2. NCBI lineage: Eukaryota > Viridiplantae > Streptophyta > Polypodiopsida > Schizaeales > Lygodiaceae > Lygodium > Lygodium microphyllum. The sequence continues at coordinate 42,963,731 of NC_141143.1, forward strand.
AAATCAGCATACTGCACTTTGGAAGATGGCGAAAAGATGGTTTGGGCCGTACATAGTCAGACATGTCTTTGATAACGCAACATATAAGCTGACAGAATTGGATGGGACAGTGCTTAGAGTGCCTATTGCTGGAAAAAGAATCAATATTTTCAAGAAAAGAGATGATGAGGATTATGCATTAGAAGAATTTGCAAGAGAACAACGAGAAGAAACTCCAATGGAAGAGACAGATGATATGACAGATAATCTTATTGATCTACCGGAAATGCATAACGAAGAGATTGATCTGTTTGTGGATCTTGATGATAACGATCATGGGTAGTTGGCCCATCCGGAGGATGCACAGGATTAGAGGGGATGGATGTCGTATTGCTGCGCATTCGAGGTGTGAAAACCACCCAAAAATTGTGTGTGCAAATTGTGTGTGTGATTTGATACTTTGTACATACTTAGTTGTTGTGTTTACATTTATTTTCTGCGTATGAGTATAGTGAGGAGGAGTTGGAGGCATAGTGGTGAGCAAGATGAGATGCTTTCAGCCTATGTTGAGCAAGGTCAAGTGGAAAGCAGTTTATCGTGTTACAAACAAATGCAAGATGAAGGTTGTATTCTTTGCAAGGCAATATTTGTGCTTAGCCTTCAGCCATGCATAGTAGTCATAGAGAAGATGACATTACTAGAAATTAGACAAGCAAAGGTGACATAAATGCATTGATAGATGTGTTGGATGATGGGGCTTCACCAAAAGCAGCTGATTATGATAACAGAATTGCATTACATCTTGTCGCTAGTGAGGGACATTGCTCAATAGTGGAGTTGCTACTTCAGTATAATGCTCTTGACAATCCAACGGACCGTTGGGATAGAACAAGTGTTATGCAACATGGCTGATGCAACACTTCAACTTATAGATCATACATCTCGACTTCTTTGCGAGCATTACGGTATGCACGGGAAGTTGAAACCGCTTTTCTGCGTGTGATATGCTATAAAAGGAAGTGTGGTTAAAAAAGGGGATTGTGAATAGTGAATGGTAAGAAAAGCAAAAAGGCTATTTTGGGGGGGAAAAAGCAGATTCGAAAGGAAGGGAAGAGCGTGGGAAAAAGCGGGCGTGAGGGAGAACGAGGGAACAATGGAAGACAAGACACACAGAGGCTGGTGACAGAGACAAAAAGCAAAGGAGGCAAAGGAGAAGTTGAAGCTCTACAGCAAGACGACGCAGAGGGTACAGGTGAGGATGAAGACGGACGAAGATGCTGCAGTGATGATGACAAAAGGTGTTGACAAGGGCAAGATCAAACACGACAGTCTGAATTGGGACGAATTTTAACTGATGGATGCAGAAACTCCATGTCATCACCTTTATACCATTATGAGTAGGAATTGCAACTATCAGAAGAAGTGTTTCGGCCTCCCTCAGTCATGTGAAGGAGCAGAAAGATGCGGCCATAGCTGCAATAGCGGAAGAGAAGAAGAAAGTGCAGAAAGGAGTTTCTAGCTCTCCCGGCAATCAAGGGGGGGAAGGAGTTGAAAAAGAGGAAGAAGGATGCCAAGGTTGAAGAGGGAGAAAAGGAAGAAAACAAAGAATCGCAGAAGAAAATGAAAACAAAAAGCGAGTCTGCAGCAGGTAAGGAGCAGGCCCCTTTGATTGTCAAAGGCAAGTCTAACGATGCTATGAGCCTTGAGGAGGCTATTTGTAAGGTCAAAGCTGCTTCACAGGCGGAAATCATCTCACAGCTTGATTCGTTCTGTAAGAACATGGATGCTGAAGGTCATCGCAAGTTTGTTCTCCTTCGTCACAAGGATGCAGAAGGCGTGCACAAATCACTACCCTCTGCTCTTTAGTCTGCTGGTTGCCAATCTTAGGCCTTCAACAGCTTTAGAAATCCATCTGGTTGTTGAAGACTGTGAGGAGAGGATGTTTTCTGAGATTGTTTCAATCTCTTGAATTAATTGATAGCTGTTTACCTCCTATTCCAAAGAAACCTTCTCGTATGTATTTCACTTCTCAAATGTTCCATCCTAATGTTTACAGTGATGATACACTATGTAAGGATATTATTCAGGATGCTTGAACTCCATGTCATAATGTCTTCACCATTCTCACTTCTATTTAGTCTCATTATACCAGAATGACATTGCCTTTGACAACAGGAAAGTCAGACGGTGTGCTCGCAGGACATTGGAGTCATAGCATGACAACATATTCTTGAATTCTTACCATCACCCACAAGTCCCAAACTTATCAAGGGAAAGTTGCAAAGGCTAGAACAATGATGGAAGATAAAGGGTTAATGGATTTGCTATTTTCTTTCCTGGATTCGGAAAGGTTGAACTGATTTCTTCTTCTTGAACCTCGTTTTGTTATTAACAGAAATAAAACAGAGACCTGGCATCATTTTCTCATCTTGCTTACTTGCTTGATGGATCTTCTATTCTGAAATTTATCAAGGACTTCTGAAGTTGCGACATTGCTTTCGAAACCCTTCGACAACGTAACCTAATCTCTACGTATTGCTGAATTTGAAACTCCTATACCTTAAATACTTGGTCACTTTTCGTCGAAATGAGGGGATAATGCAACATATTTGGAAGGTGAACTAGGGTTTGTCCCTAAGATTCTTACAAGAAGGAACTTGGGAACCCTAGGTCTAACGACGTCAGTCTAATATAATCAGGAACACATGAGTTCATGACTCCGTTCAATGAGTAGAATAAGTCTCATAGTTCGATGTGACACTTGTACGGCATGTGCGGACTCATATGATCTTGTGATTGGATCACAAGAAAATGGCCAAATTCTTGCAATGAGGTTGGCGGGTCCTTACGCAAGTTATCTTGCAAAAGAATGAATAATCATCCTAATTTGCTATCCTTCTTGAGTAAGGAAGATTGATTGGAAACTAAAGACCAACCGATAAACTGAAATAACCAATGAACTTAAGGATTGACCAAGTCGGGTTAATAGGGTATGCCCTAACCCATGATATAGGGGATCTTGCCTAGTTGCAAGTCATCCCGGATCGAGTGTTGGATGCATTGGAAAGGAAGGATTCATTTCTTAGGAGTTTGCCAACAAAAACGATCAATGGAAATGTTTGTGCTTGCTACAGATTTTAGAGCACTGTTTGGCTTTGTTTGATCAATGAATTAAAAGATAAATGGATATCTATACTTCAGGTTGAAGGCCTGAAGGGAGAGGCAGTTCAGTTACCCCCCGACTGCCTGGCTGACCCTAACCAAGGGGGTTGTTGACCGCGCCGGGAAGGTGGACCAAACCCGCTACGAGAGGTCTCTCCATTAAGCGCTACTTGGAGCAGGAGGACGCTTGGGTGCCAGGGGGGCTTTGGCCGTAAATGCGTCGCCTTCCGAGAACACCTATAGCCTTGACTCATAATATGTCACCATATGAGAGAATATATGGCGGGACACCCACTATTGCATATCTTAGAGTCTTTGGATGTATTTGTTATGTTCATGTTCCAGATGATTTGAGAAAGAAGATGGAACCAAAGGCTGCAAAATGCATTTTCCTTGGATATCCTGATGAGAATAAGGGATACAAATACTATGATCCAGTGAGTAAGGAAGTATACATAAGCAGGGATGTTAGATTTAGTGAATATGAATCATGGTACAAGCCCAAAATTGCAATGGATGTTGATTTCCTATGAAAGCAATGATGATGATGGCTATGGAAGGAAAATTTCAGCAAACAACAAGGCTGAAAGTCAGCATGTGGAAGATGCTTCAGGACCTCAAGAGAATGTGGAAAACAGTGGCAGCTACAGTCCATGGAGTGGTAGATTGAGAAATGCACAAAGAAGTGCAAAAGTTGCAAAAGGAAAGAGACCTATGGCTGAAAGTTCAGAAGATGAATCTAAAGATGACGAGTATGGCATTCCGCATGTTAAAACACCTGGCACTAGAAGTGCAGGAAAGTATGTTCCACCACATGCTAGATCACATGAGACACATGGTAGTGCACCGCAATTGAGAAGGTCAGAAAGGATAAGATATCCAGTTGATAGATTGACTTATAATGGGTTCATGAAGATGCATTATGCATACATGGTTTCTTATATACAACATGTGGAGCCTACTTGCTTTGAAGAAGCAGTAGAGAGCAAAGAGTGGAGACAAGCAATGGATGAAGAGATGGATGCACTAAGGAAAAACAAGACTTGGGATTTGGTGAAATTACCTCATGGCAAGAAATCCATCGGATGTAAATGGGTTTATAAGAGTCGGATGGTTCTCTTGAGAGATATAAAGCAACGCTGGTTGCAAAAGGATATGCACAAACTTATGGTTTGGACTATGAAGAAACATTCAATCTAGTAGCTAAAATGACGACAGTGAAACCGATAATTGCTTTGGATTCTATTTATGGTTGGAAGCTTTATCAAATGGATGTGAAAAATGCATTTTTGAATGGCAACTTAGAAGAGGAAGTGTACATGGATCAACTAGAGGGCTATGTGAATCCAAAATACCCACATTATGTATGCAGGTTGAAGAAGGCTTTATATGGACTGAAGCAAGCACTAAGAGCATGGTGTGATAGAATCAACAAATTCTTATGCAATATGGGATTTCAACAGAGCAATGTTAATTATTCACTTTATATGAGGCATACAGAAGATGGTATGTTTGTTGTTGTCATCTATGTTGATGATCTCATTATTACAGGTACACTTGAGAAGGAGATTACTGAAGTCAAGCATGGGTTACATAAATAGTTTGATATAAAGGACCTTGGTTTGTTGAGATACTTCTTGTGTATTGAGGTTATTGACACACCTCATGGTATATGGCTGATACAAAGGCAATATGCATTGGAGATGTTGGAAAAATATGGCATGATAGGATGCAAACCAATTGATATACCATTGGATCAAAATGTTAAGTTGATGGATGATGGATCTTATGTTGAGGATGTCACTATGTTCAAACAGATGGTTGGTAGTCTTATCTACTTGACCATTACAAGACCGGACTTGAGTTATGCTGTTGGATTGATAAGTCAGTTTATGCAAAAACCTTGCAAATCACATTTGGATGTAGTGAGAAGAGTTCTTAGGTATGTGAAGAAGACAACTGGATTTGGCTTGTTTTATGAAAAAGGAATCAAGCCTACATAGAAGTGCACTATCATTTCATTAGATAAAAAGTCATTGATGGAGAGATTGACTTGGTCTACGTGAAAACAAATGACCAAGTTGCTGATATCTTTACCAAAGCATTAGGTAAAGATAAGTTTGAGTACTTCAGGAGTGCACTTGGAGTCTTATGTGTACAAGCTCATTCTGAGCTTGTGGGGGAGTGTTGATATATACAACATATCCTAAGCCATACCCTATGGATGTATGTATCTAAAATAGAAGCATATGTAAAGTGTCCTTAAGTTGGGGGTATCTATCTTTTTAGGATACCACTTGTGATAGTTGACTTAGAGAATGGAAGAAGAATAATGGAGGTGAAGATAACATGGAGCTCCAGACCTCTGATCTGATCTATCTTACGGACTCCCTCCACTTCAGTTTATCAGACAGATCTCTTGTACACAAAAACGTACACAAAATAATACATTTCTCTATGTTACTCAGACCGCCAATCTGATGCCTCCATTGACTCCAAAAGGGAGATAAATTACTAGCACGCTTGGCGAGAATTCTACTAGATCACTCCTTCTTCATCTCCCACTTTGGAGTGCTGTTCAATGCCTGAAAACAACGATTGCGACGTGCGCGATTTCGTCCATCTCTCTTTTTACATAAAATTTCACAAATGGCTAAAAACTACATGCTTTCTTTTGCATGTCATCCTAGTCTAGAAGTTGTCTACAATTTTTGGATTTTTACAAGAGATAATATCTAAAATATCATAAATTGGCTACACTTGTCCAAAAAACTAATATGTTTGAATTATGGACACCAACACTAATGTCTAAAATGGCATTGGCTCTCTAGATCAATAAGAAAGCTGCACTTTAGAGTTTTTCACATGGTGTGTACGTAGTGGCACGACAACGTAAAACATGGGGATATTAGAGTATAGCTAGTATGGTGTGGAAAGTTGGAAAAAAGAAGACTTGGTTAGATCAAGGCAAATGTCACATTAAAACTCTTAATTGGACTTTCAAAAGAAAAGCCACCATAATTTTAGTAAATGAGGGAAAATAACTTGTCACACTATGTTCACTTCACTTGATAGACTCGCACAAGGTCTGGTGTGACTTAGAGACCTTTCACACATAAACTAAGTGGACATTTTTTTATCTTTTCACCATAAATTAGACCCCATTTCTCAAACAATTCCTCTTTCGGGTGCAGTTTGCAAAATGGGTCAAAGTTTCTCAAATCAAAGTTAACAAACTAGCTGGGGACTCTGCGAAACCCCTCTTATGTGTGACACAACCCTCGGTCTCACTGTTGGGCTAGGTGGGAAGTAAACTTATCATAGAAAGCAACGAGGAGTAAACAAGCAATAAAAAGCTGTTTGTTTCGGATCAGACGTGAAATCTCGCGCTCCACCTACCTCGATGCACGCCAGAGGCTCGAAAGTTGAGGTGATTGATCCACCCACATAGCCGATGTCTTATTTGCGTAGCCAGCCTCCAGGCCCCCCTATCGGAGCCTACAGGCAGGGGATATTCGAAGTTGGGAAGCTCATCCCCCCTCTACCGGAGACTCTCCCCTTCACCGTCTCTCTCTCTCTCTCTCTCTCTCTTTCCCGGGAGTCTCTCGTGAGTCGTGTGGACGGACATTCTCCGTTTCCAGTTTCCTGGGAATAATCTCTTTTTATTGTGCTCGCAACTTGCAAGTTGCAACTATTTGGGAAGTCGGAGTATGATGCATCTTTATACAGTAATTATTGCAAATGGAATGATAGTTGATGCGCTCTCTCTTTCCCTATCTCTCTGTCTTTCGACCTCGTCTCTCTTTCGTTTGTAGCGAGGGCTTTTCTTCTGTTTGCCTGCAACTTCCTGCAGAGTTCGAGACAGCAGCTCTGTTTGCGGGTTTCAGACACACAGACTGAGAGAGAGAGAGAGAGAGAGAGAGAGGGCGGAATGAGGGAAGGAGCGATGCCCTCCATCATGAGGCCAGCTGAAGCAGGTTATAATTCTCTCGACACGAGCTGTTTCAATTCTAGTGGTTCCAACGCTGACATCTCGTCCTCTGCCACCCCAATTCAGACCAGTGATGCCAGCTCTACTGCGCCCGCGGCCAACCACATTATCGACCCGCCAGCTGGCGTTCGTGTGCGGCCCGTCCGCCGCATCAAGAACAAAATCAGCCGCCAAGTCACCTTCTGCAAACGTCGCACCCGCCTCTTCAAGAACTCCTATGAGCTCGCTGTGCTCGGTGATGCACAGGTGGCTGTTATCCTCTTTGCCCCGTCCGGCAGGATGCACCACTATGCCAGCTCGAGGTACTCTCAGCTCTCTCTTAAGCACGTAGCTAGTTACACCCGCTCTCATCACTCGATAGGCCAAGTACTTTCGACATTACATATTTTACTCCGTCTAGACATTATATAATCATGTTGCTCCATTTCATCTGTACTGAGCTGCTACAATTGAGTGTTGGTGGGGTTTAGCATGTCGGACATTCTGGAACGCTATCGGGATTGGCACATCTCCCACGGCCTTCCTCCCTCGTCCATGCCTGCGGATGTCTCGCTGCAAGATGAAGCACAGGTACTGCAGCTACTCCATTCTCCTCGTCTCCTCTTTGACTAATGATGTCGTGAACTTTCATTTCTCATACATGTTTTCATTCAGAACGCTGGAATACCACGTCGTTTGATTGGTCCTGTCTCTATTCTGGGCGCTTTGCGGAGGGAGCGAGATAGAAAGCCAACGTTCACTGTTGATAGGATTGTAGGACTAGAACCAATATTGACGGAGTTTTAGGAAGGACCCGATAGTGTTGAATGAATCACATTACTAAGGACGGTAATATTTATTATTGGAAGCGTGGATAGGAATTGTGCAAGGAGGCGTTGCATAGGATTGCGCTAGAAGTTAGGCACATGAAAACCGAAAAGAAGTCATCATGGATCGGGCTCAAGACGGCACTTTGCTTATTGCCTAGACGTTTAATATGAATCTTTAATGGACAAGTGAATCGATCTAAGTGTCATAAGAGAACGGCAGTTGATGAATGTGCCACACGAACTTGACTTTACTCACTATTTGCAAGAGTCCGAGAGAATGAGGTCACTCCTCCGTGGTGTAGCACTATTCTTAAAGCACTTGACTCACCCATTTTCAAATTGTCTACAAGGCATGACATATAGAAAATTGGGGTTAGTTTTTTTGTTTGATTTAAACTTCGATGAGATTGAGAAAAGTTGCAAGATAAAGATAGGGAGAGTAAAACATAATTAGAATATCGTATTAGAATGCTGGAGACAAGACAATTTAAAGTACAATCCAAAGAAACAAGGATAATAAATAAAGTAAGTTCCTTATGGATCTAAAGATACAAGGGCCATCCCAAACTTTTAACAATGTTAACAAGCACCAATTCAAGAGTCTAGCCAAAAGTGAGCACCAAGAGAAATAAACATTATGAATTGTCAATGTGGAAGAAAGTGGAGATGCCTACGTATTAGCCAAGAGTGGAGAGGCTATATGGATTCTTTCTATAAGTTTATAGGTAAATCATGTACGTCCATTACAAGATATATGCCTCATATCGATATTCTAAGCGATGCAAATATTCATTTTACAAATTTACATTTGTCATTGCTAAAGGCATCAATACGAGCGTCTCTACAAATTCTTCACAGAGGACATCACTATTTGTGTTACATTTGCAATATTAATAGTGTCACAAATTGCGATGCTAATAGCGACGTGGAATAAATTTGCGGCACAAATAGTGATGGTTATAGAGTAAAAAAATTTGTTGTCCTATCATCCATAGCATTATGTGTCGTGTAATATTTTACAAAATAATTACATATTGGATACGTAATCATCATTAATACGAATACAAAAACTACTTAAAACCACAAGATTGATAACTCATAAAATTCGTATGAGACTAGTGATGACAACTCATGAAATTACATGGCACTATAAAAATGAGAGCCAAAATGTAATGTCCCCGCACTCCCCATAGGAACCCCTCCCCCTAGGACAAATTTTTTAATATTTTTTTTAAAAATTTCCCCCTCTCTCTCCCCCCTCTCCCCTGCCGACTGCATGGCATGGAGAGAGAGAGAGAGACAGGAAGTAGTGAGGAGAGGGGGGCATGAAGCCCCCCAGGTGGCGGGAGGATGTCGCCTTCCCCCCCCACACCACCTCCATAAAGCTCCATGGGGGCTCACCAGAGAGGAGAGAAGCTTCCCCCCCCTCCTCCCTCCTCACTGTCAGGCTTAGCCCTTCTCCCCATCGGCAGACAAATCTCCCCCCCTCTGTTGCAGGTTCGGCCCCCTCTCCGTTTGACGTAGGTAGTGTGCCCCCTACTGGCGATAATAGCGGCCCCCCCTCTCCCAGTTCTGCAGTGCCCCCCCTCCCCCCTTCTCCCCCAATGTTCGAATGGTAGCCTACCCACCTGTGATCGTGGTGAGAGAGAGAAGGGGTGGAAGAGAGAGAAGAGGAGAAGAAGAAGAAGAAGGAGAAGAGGAGGGAGAGGAAGAAGGAGAAAAGAGAGGAGAGAGGGAGAGAGAGAAGGAGAGAAGAAAAGAAGAAGGGAGGAAGAGAGAGAAGAGGGAGAGAAAGAGGGAGGAAGAGAAGAAGGAGAAGAGAAGGAAGAGAAGGGAAGAGGAAGAGAGAGAGAGAGAAGAGAGAGAAGAAGAGAGAAGGGTAGAAGAAGGAGAAGAAGAAGGGTGAGAGAGAAGAGAGAGAAGAGGAGGAGAGTCTAGGGGAGATAAATAGAGAGAATATAGGCTGAGAGAGAAATGTTAAAAAAAAAAAAAGGCAGAAATAAAGGGAGAAGGTGAGAGGTAGGGAGGGTGAATTGATAGTGAGAAAGAGAGAGATAAGGGACATGGATAGAGTTAGATTTTGTTATCCTCCCTCTTGACTATCATAATCACATTACCCTCTTGATATCATATCCGCAATTTTTGGCTAGCTACTTACCATGGCCCCCAAGCGTCACGAAGGAGTGACCATGGGAGCTACCATAGTTGCTCAAGAGACAAGTACGGATGGAATTTATGGTGCAAATGGAGCCGTTGGAATTAAGGCCATTAATGTAGCACGGGGTATAGCCAATGCGGAAATTAGCACAACTCCTGACCCCGTCTCGTGAAACGAGGTTCTCCTTGGCCTAGGGAAGAACTATTGATTTCATTCCGCCACATTAAATGATAAGGTTTTCATAATATGTCACATAAAATGATAGACTTTCACTTAGTTTAGTGCATGATTTGTTAACTATAATTCATAGTTTACTTTCGTGATTAAAATAAATACATGAAATGTTTGTTTCCATTCATAGGATGCAATTGCACAGAAGCATAGAGGACTTGTCATCTATCTTGCATTCCACACGGAAGATAGGTCTTGATCTTGCATACCACAAATAGGTTGTCTTATCCTATGATAGCCAATGTTTATGTTTGGAGACCGCATGAAATATTAGGATAAAATTGCATTTAGAATACAAACAGGTTCTTACACTTTCATGGATCGCTTACAAGGAAAGATTTTTATGCATTATATGATTATCTTTTACCTATGTTAGAGCATAAGAGGTGATAAGTGATTTGAGTTTAAACTTTTATATACTCAAGTCACATGAGACCTTGCACTTTAGGAACAAGTACTCATTGCCAGATATTAAGAGAGTTAAAGATTGTTTAGGCTATACTAATATATTAAACGCACCATATGCATGCGAGATAAGTTTGATTAGACAATTCTGCATAGCATGGCACTAAGAGAGGATGAAAATAATGTACGACAAGTCTTGCATTATATTAAATGTGCTTTAAGTATGTTAAAAGACGTACAAGAAAATCGAGGATTTGTCTTAGATTATTGGAAGTAGATATCCTCCAGGTTTAAGCTAGGCTAGTAAGCTGACTCTAAATGGAATGTGGATCAAGGTTTATGCTTAGTTGTTTTGAAAAGGATATTTCTAAGTGAATTGACTGGCTACCTTGGTAAGAGGAGATCCTACTGAGGACAAGTGGTTTATAAGCAAAGTGATTGCTTGATGTAGAAAATGATATTTTTTTAATTGAAAAATGAAAGGGATGTTTTCCCTAGAAATTGTTGCTATGCTGCTTGCTTCAGCTATGGTTGATTTCCTAAAGGAATAATTAAGGAAGCATGGTGCTAACTACCCCTCGCGAATCGCCAAACCCTAACCAAGGGGGTTGCGAATCCGCATCGGGAATGTGGATCGAACGCGCCGTGAGAGGTCTCTTCGTGGAAATCACTTGGCGTAGAAGGATGCTTGGATGCCAGTGGGGGCTCTAGTCGTAAATCCCAATGCCTGCGGGCCCTACACAAGTGTTCTACGTGACTTGAGATGGGATCTCGAGGCCTTGATACTAGTTATAAGGCGGAATCTTGGAAGGATAAACCTTCAGGTTTTATTTCTGGGAGACGGAAGGATTTTTTTGCGGAGGTAGGGAACACTTAATTCTCCTGTATGGGCAAGAGGCAAACCTTAATCTTAAGAGAAGTTAAGGAAGTGCTTGATCTTGTTTTATCTTGTCTTTGTATCAGTGTCCTAAATTACGTAAAGGAACCTGTGACTAATGGGTTAATTAAGGAAGCTGCTTTTATGTGTCCAACATAACGTGGTAGGTAATTAGATAGCTAAAATAACCCCCGAGGGAAGCGTGGTGGATGTGACCAATAGGTCTATCTTATGGAAGGGTGGACTCAGTTAGCCGAGAGCTTTCCTCAAAAGGAAATATTAACGAGGAATGTTAGGGAAGGACAGACGATGACCTTAGACAAATATTGGTTAGGATCCTGATTCATATCGTTTTAGGGGGTTGGAATGAGACTTAGCCCTACAGGCAGAGAGGTCGAGGGATGCATCCCTCTCGTTTCCCATTCTCGTTGAACCAAGTGCGGTATGAGTCTACTTGGGTCCAGTTGTATCTATGCAAAATGGAGCGACTGTAGACCGACACTAGAAGATTGTTAGGAAGACTCGATTGCTAGGAACCCAGACTTCAGGTCGATCCTAGTGGGAATGGCCGAATAAGTTCCGTGGCGGGGGAGACTTGAGAGACCCTAGTTAGCAAACCCTGTGTCATTCCTTGGGAGTGTCGGGCAGCGTCTTCTAGATTGATCGCTCGATGGGTTGCTAAGATGTGTCCCGCAAATTGAGGAACGGGCACATTACACAAAACAAACACGAAAATTTATATGTAAAAATCACAAAGTGTGAATTTATACGAAGGATGATAAGTGCATCAAATAAATGTTATATGGAATATGAGTGAGGCTTGCATAGATCGCATTATAAAAAAAGAGGATGCCGTGTACTTTGCAAATCCAAGCGTGTGCTATAGATTCTCACCATCTGAAAGTTTGTCTCGATGTAAAAAGCATCGAACAGACTCTACAAAATGAACAACCAGACAATTAGTCCCTTATACATAATGCATCATTAAAAAAAACTAGTGACTATTGACAACAAAGAGGATTAACTTACTAGGTCGTTGTGCCCGTTCAATCTATTGATAAGTGCTGTGAGATCGTGTCTCTTTGCATATCGAGTCTCCAAACCTGTGGGATCGTGGTTTGTGATGGAGTACTGCCAAAAAAATAGAATAGCATTGTTAGAAACATGATTGTTAGTACAAGTAATATTTCAAATAAGAAAGCGAGAATAATCATATGAAAACTTACAAAGTCCTCCAGATTAGTCATGTGGTTGTCACTTCCCAGATGATGCATGACCCTTGCTTCCAATCGTACCTCAAATGTCTCTCACTTTGCTACTACCATTACTATCGTCCTGGAGAATCTGTGGCCTCCTCCTCTTTGAGTCTCCGTCAATCCTCTACATCTAGCTACTCGAGCTTTGAGGCACAACTCTTAATTACCTTCCTTACGTTTGATCGTTTGTGTGACATATATACATGTATACACTCCATCATCTACCCAATGAAAAATCTCTTTGCCATCGTAAGTACTGAAAACTCATCATGTAAGGAGGTCACATATAGTCCTTACTCCCCTCGGGTATATTCATCTAGTGGTCTAAAACATTGTGCCTAAATACTTATTGGCATAACTCCCTCATGCAAGACATCACCCTTCTCCCCTCATCATTCATAATTACAACACTTGTTCTATTATCTACAAGGTAGCCATATTTTATTGGGGTATGTCTAAGGTATTGCCTCTTCCACCTACAACCATGCTCTTGGGCATAACTAGGAGACTCTTGTATATTTGGCATGTCTGTAGGGGTAGTATCTCTCGGAGTAGTATCCATAGGGGTGTCACCTGTGGAAGATTGAATAAAACCAAGAGTCGCGGCACTAGATGTCCCTACTAGTGTGACAAATCTTGGAGGTGACAAGTATTTACTAGATCAACGAGACGAAGACACTGCATCGATGCCTCCATAACACCCACTTGAGCCACTCTCTTTAAAACTGGTACGAGAGCGAGGAGTAGCGATCCTCTTTCGAACTAACCATGGACTCGCAGCACCCACATCTCCGTAGCACCCCCTAGAATCACTCTTTCTATTCGGGGGATAGTTTAGAGCGTCGATCTCATCTATTGGAAATTGAACCATCAGAGTGTGCTGAAGTAGATCTTATAGAATGGCCTGATGATGTCCGTGACAACTTTTGGTCTACCATATCTCTAAATTGGCGCAATTGATCTAGAGATATACTTGTGAATATCTCCTGCAACTCCTTATCACTTCGACTCATCCTTCTTTCTCGATATTATTAAAGGTAACGTGCATAGACAGAAAATGAGGTTAGCATAATCAATATAAAGATTTAGGTAAAGTACGACAATATAACTTTGAAAAAAATGTTACGAATTAGAATGTATATACTAAAGTACCCTTAAAAGTAATCATCAATGAATTGAGTAAGCGGATGCAAACACGACTCGATCTATGGTCCCATGTCAATCTCCTAACACCACTTGGCATACATGGGAAGGTCTATAGTTAGATCACTGGAGAAAGAGGAGTCCACTTCATTCTTAAAAAATTATTGGCCTCTTGTCTCTTCGTCTATGTTAGTCGTGTGTGCCTCCCCTACATGCTTCAAGCCCTCTTCATCCTTCACCCCCCATAATATTCACTCTTCCATCTGCATACTCTCCTTGTCTATGTTAGGAACATTGCTTTCATCATTCACTCACACACTTTGAGGAGTTGACAGCATAATGTACTATGATTGAGGTTGTCAAGGATTTGGATAGAAGATTACATATTTGGTATGGCATATAAGAGTGAATCAATATTTGGGATTGTTTCGTATCATGGAAAAAAAAAAAAGATCATGTACTTGTTCACAATGACCCGACTGCACGACAAACATGTCATGCAAATCCGTCAATCTTTTCTCAGAATCTATTTTCAACAGAAATCCAGATTAACCTTGCCATGGAATGGTTATCCCAGCTTCTTCTAATACCACTTTAAACCATTGTACACCGAATATGATCATGAAGTTACAATAATCCACTGAGATAACACTTTGTAAGTTTCCAAAATACTCCATCTCATTTGCCATGGTACTTAGATCCATGGCTACTCACCGTTGCGGCTCTCTTGTGCTCGAACTTTGCCATGACACCACAATCCATCATGGAGTGCATTTTATAAATGCGCTCAACACGGAAATGTAAACTACGGGACCATGCTACCATACTGTAGATTTTGTATTGTACATCAAAATGGTTAGATTAGTTGTTGCGCATGAAATCTAGATATGACAGCAAATGAAGCATGTGATCATCTTCGAACTATATTCCCCCTCGAGAGTTTTCATTCTTGGTAGAAGCTATGTTCATAACTCTATAAAACCACCACATAGATATAAACTGCAACATCTCCTCTATATCCTCAAGATATCAAACTGGTCGATGGCGTGCAGTGTCAAAATCTCGATCGTGCTTCTTCGTGATCTTTTATGGCCTACTCGTACCTACCGAGCCACTTTTCCATGGATGGATGATGTAACATAAAAAAACGATTCACTTTCTGCTCCATGGCAGTATCCATCATTTTCTCTGCTCCACTTGTAACCACCACATCTCCGATTAATCTATCGTCATCCTTCAGCAACCATAGCATACTTTTGATTGAATCTATCATTGGTAGCCACTTTGAAATATGCACTAATGTCTCCAACACTAGCCAACCTTCAATCATGCTACCTTTTGATCGAGCTCATTGTCACATAAAGCCCTTTAGGTTTTTTTTGAAGTGCTCTAAGAAGACCATCTATAATATATAGATAGGTCTCGCAATCTCCACTTTATCTACAAGATGCACTAGGAGGTGAGTTTGTATCGTGAGTATGCTTGTAGGCAGGTACCTTTCAAAGAGGCAAACCATTTCTACCTCTTCCTATCTTGTGGATTCAATAGAGGATGTCTTAATCTCCTTTTATGAGACCCGTTGCACTAAATTCGACAACTTGTAAATCGTCTTGTGTATCTGTGGAGTGAAGCACCTATGATATGTGAGAGTGTGCAACGGAAGAAGAAACATGAATAGAGAGAGAGAGAGAGAGAGAGAGAGAGAGAAAGCAAAAAATAAAGGAAAAGATACTACATTAGCTGAAATGAATGTTGAATACAAAGCTGTTGACTAATCAGTCCCTGCACACAGCCCCAAGCATCACGAAGGGCACAGGATCAGATTGATGATGGCAGTAGCACCAAAGACAGAGAAATATGATAGAGTCAAAGTGTTCACCTGCTAAAGAAGGAGGGGAGATAATAATACAACTAACTATCAAGTGGAAAATACCTATAAATAGTCAAAAAACCAAAAAACTAGTCGACTTGAAATTTGAGGTCAAAAATATATCCGACTAGCATTTAATGCTAGTAAAAATGCCACAAATGCTCAGAAAAATCTCAAAAAGGATGGGCATTGTCTAGTAGGTGAGGCAGGCTGAAGAAGGAAAAAATTGCCTTGAGAAATGTACATAAAATCCCGATTGGACGAGAAAATGCATTGAAATGTAATAAATTGAGTGCTCTAGAATGAGCTACCTCCTCCGTCAAAACAAGTGATAGATAGGTCAGAGCTCCTAAAGTCCTCATCTGACTCAGATTGAGGCTCACAGGCAAGAGGTGACAAGGCATGACAAGCATGACTACTAACACCTCCTCTCAGATCTTGGATGTGGCGGAAGGCCAAGGGAGAAACGGATGTCAGGATAGCAAGAGGAATGCCAATGTCAATGAAGATTGTCGATGAAGATTGTCGATGAAGAAACCCCTCACGGTCTTGGAAAACACTAAGGGTGAGGAAATCCATAGCTGCATCATCGAGATTATCTGCCTCTAAAATGGATGAGGGGTATGAGGGAACCACTAGAGAAGAGTGTGGGGGATGGGAAGGAACTTGTGGACAAGAGGATGCACAAGCGGGAACGGGTGTAGCAATAGAAAACTACCTCGGAGGACCCTGCATAAGAGAAGGGAAATGGAGCTTCTAAAGCCCGCTTTCCTACCAACATATCACAATAACAGCCCCTGCAAAAGAATCCTCAATATAAACCGCCTGCTCGGTAAAGACAACCCGGGTACCAAGCCTAGTAAGGCCATAAATTGAGAGAAGTGGAAAGCCCAAGTCTAGAACATAAAGAGCCTAGGAAAGGGAGCTCCATTTGTGGTCGGGAAATGAAGACAAAGTTCCAACACCACAAATAAGAACTAAAACAATGCCACCAATAGTGACTGAACCCCTCAGAAGGATAGAGATCTTGCAACAAATCACCTCGTGGAGTCATATGACTAGAAGCTTCACTATCAACCAGCCAAGGCCTCTCAAAAGATAAGACATCCACTGAAGAAGGCTCCTCCAAGTTAACAATATGAAGGAAAACTTGACTCATGGGTAACTGTTGGGGAGTAGAGTAGAAGATATCAAATCGGAGAGATGGTAGCTAAGTTAAAAAAATCATGGCCATATCCTCAGAAGAGATCATCCTGCCAAGGGATGCAAGCTCATTCCTCATGTCCTCCAACCTGTTGATATGATCCTTTATGGAAGAAGAATCATCAACAACGAACATTCGTAATTTCTTCTCGAGAGTAATTTGATGGTAGGCAAATGTCTTTTTATGGTACAAAGAAGCAAGCGTTGTCCACACTTCCGCTACTTTTCGCAACCTGCGCACATGCACTAGGATAGAATCTTGTAAGCTCATAAAGAGGAAAGATTGAGCTCTCAAGTTGAGTCGATCCCATAAGGCCACACGATCCATCGATGATCCAATGGTGGGATCCTCCATTGGACGGGGAATAGGGTGGGTAACAAACTCACAAAGATCGAAGGTATCAAGGATACACTCCACCTTACATGACCAAAGTGAGTAGTTGGAACCATCAAGCTAGTCTTCTTTGGGCAAAGAAGGGAGTATGAGCACCTGTATAGAGGGTGCCATGAAAGGCATATGAAGGCCAACAGAATGAGCCTTCTGGAAAACATGGAGAGAATGGAGAATAGAGGGATCTCGTATAAACATGCTAGGTGACCTCCGATCGTCACATGAACTAGCACGAAAGTCTCTCCATCTCTCAAAGGAAGGAATAGAAACCTCATCCTTTGAATTAGTGATAAGATATCTTCGTATATATCTACAATCATCAAACAGTGCGCAACCAAAAAACTATCAAGATGGAGCTGCCTATGTCAGAAAAGATCCAGAAGATGCTATCACCTACAAGAGGAGAGAGAATGTTGTCACCTAGAGAGAAAAACTGTCATCTATCCTCCAAATGATGATGGCTCCTCCTCTATTGATGTGGACAATCTCCTATTGGCTGCGTTTGATGTAAATGCAGGCTATAAACACCTAGAAAATTGTCGTCTACTTCTCCTGATGCTGCAAAATAGCAAAACGTAGGTATGGAAGGCTGTGTTTCAGCCTGGACAACACCACCAAGGGCTACAAAAAATGGAAGAAGGGCTGCACTTGATGGTGTCCACATCTACAATGGAAGCTCTCCTTTGTGCTCTCAGTTAGGCTCTAAAACCATGAGAGAGTGCATAACAAAAGAAGAAACAAGAACACAGAGAGAGTGTGAGAAAGCCGAGCACTAATGGCTACCTCTCACATAGCCAACGTGCCATCCATATCTACGGGTGTAGTGAGCTTACCTCCATGCCATTTGAGTTACCTCCTCTCCTGCGCACTCTGGTAGCTCCACGATCCAAGTGCAAGAAGTGAGCTCCATCCCCAAGCTCCACGCTCAAAGCTCCATCACTGCGAGCAAGAGAAGAGAAGATACGATAAGAGAAGAAGAGAGGAGAAGGTGGAGAGCTTCTCCACCCCAAGGTCCCTCACCCTCACACACTCACTCCCTCACACTCTCACACTCCCTCTCTCAAGCACAAGCTCAAGCAAGCAAGAACAAGAAGAATAAGAAGAAGAACATGAGAGCTACTTTTTGCCACACACAAGAATGAGCTTCTCATTCACTTTTCAACTTTAGATACAAAACCCTAAATCCCTTTTGGGCGGTCATCCCCTTTTCCCTTTTTTACATGGCCGGCCGTAGCCTAGGCCATTTTTTCCATTGTCCTTCTATCTTCCTAGCTTTCTTTCCACCGCCCATCTATATGTCAAGATTGTGGGAGAGAAGGAAGGAGTCTCACTTGTAGCTTTCTTGCTTGCACAATGGGGAAATACACACAAAGGTGGAGGCTGAAAACAGTTTTCCTCTTCTTAGTTGTGTAAGCCAAAATAACTCTCATACAAAGAAATAGAAGAACCCTATATATGGGTCTCAAACCAAGCTCAACTAACTAAGGTGGCATACTAACTGAGCCACGAACTAGAGTAGATAAGGATAGCTGTCATCTAGCTATTATTCATGGGCGGTGTACCAACTGCATCTGCAACTAACACGTCGGTGACATAAATGCACAACGGTCACCCTGGTATATCACGAGTGGAGCTCGATATCTCAACACTATATTTACAAATTGCACGGGTGAGAGCCCAACGCTCCTTGAATTAAACCGCGATGCGCTTGCGCTTTTTTACACAAGTTTTGTCTTGCGCTTTTCCTTGTCCGCCTTTGCCTTCCATTTCTCTTGCCTTGGCCTTTGTCTTTGTCTTTTATTTTAGCTTTCCGGATTTTCTACCGCCTAGCACTCGTTTACAAGATTTTAGGGTGTGCCTTTGTATTTTAAAATGTACCTTTCCCCTTTTGCAGTTGCCTTGGACTTTTAAGGTTGCCCTTGCGCTTTTGGCATTTTCTCATCTTCTTTCTTCAATCGAGCTATCTTTTTTCCGCCTTTGCCCTACATCTTTTTTATTTCCTTTTGCTTTCTTCATATTGGGGTTAACATTACCCCCCTCCTAGACGAGTGCAAGTCCCATGGCACTCTACGTTGAAGGTAGCATGCGGAGCATGCACCGAAGACGTGGGCAGAAGGGACTGTGGTGGCTTGCCTTGGGGGAGTTCGGATGCCAGTGCGGATGAAGGTTAATGGTGGCAGTGAGCTGTTCCAATTGATGGATGATATGATTGTTGTAGGTGGCGATAGGGCTACTCTCTGTTGGGAATGCCGCTCATAGTTGGCACGGGGGTTGGTGTTCGTGGGATGCTCACGGTGGAGTTTGCTCGTGACGATTCTCTGGTGGTTGGCATGATGAAGTAAAGGACAAGAGTTTAGAGTTGGGCATTGATGTAGAGCTGACACCGATGTCATTGGAGTCTTTAATACTTGCAATTGGAAAACCTCTCAGGTGGTCTCTCCCTAAGGGGTAGTGCTATTCTTCTTAGCATGCAGAAGACATATTTTGATTATTTTGGGAGACAAGTCAAACTCTAAGCAAGCTTGGAGTATTGTCCTACACTTGAGGACTCGGACTATGTATAGACTTTGGTGCAGATATTATGTGAGTGCTCGTGCATACTTAGATATTACATAGGTAGAAGACTGCGGCCTGGTTTCTCATAACATCGTGTGGATGGAGCAAAGTGGTTTATGACAGAAAGAAGTATGCGTGAAGGTGGGTGCAACATTCTGTGCATTGTGATTGCATGATGTAGCAGGATAGAACCCAAGGATAGTGTACTATCCTTAGGTGGTAGACATGGGGCCTGTGGATGAGGATAGTGTAGTGTTCATGGCCATTCATGCGGTGCATGCCCCAATTGGTTGCCATGGTTTTAAGGTAGAGTATAAGAGGAAATTGTGGGAATGGTTCAGAGTGACATGTCTAACCATAGGCGAGACAAGCTTCCTAGGGCTGTCCTGCCCTTGATGTACCCTGAACTATTTTGGGTGATGCTAGGGGGCTAGGGGACTAGAGACGAAGCCAGCCAACCAAGGTCATTGGACGCACCTAATTTGAGGACCCCTAGGTGTGGTGAGCTCGTGGGTGTTTTTTTTTTTGCCACAGTACAACCATTGCAATATGCGGAGGCTATGAGCCTTTCAATGGGTCAAGACATGTCAAGCCTTGGAGGCTCGGGAAATGGATATGACCGTTATGAATTTACAGTAGCCTCATTGTTAGGGGAGCCGTTGTTGCAATATCAGTGCGATTGCAGCGACACCTGTCGTAAGCTCATTGTAGAGCTCGGCCCAAGAAGAGAGAGTAGCCATGACTATGTGTCGGTTTGCGTGATGTGGGCACTCACAAGGGTGATTGTTCACGTTCTACAGTGTGGCTTTGTTGCGGTTCATGCACAGTTGCTGGTTTTGCGGTGACCCAGGCGTTGAACACATTTGCACAAAGACCTGTGTTACCCTGCATCCACTTGTCACTTCGTGAGAGCACATGCCCAATTTCGTTAAGTAATTCAACAAATGCAGTTATGTTAAGACATGACTTTTTGAAATGCTATGATGTTAATTGCGATGCCCATGCGATTGCTTGTCAAAAATGTGTCATACATTAGCGGTAGGTATAAGAAGTTGTACAAGTGGGGAGTTGCTCTTTTACCCATCAAAAGACAAAAATTTATGTCCTGATAACTTCTCAAGCTACTTGTACATCATAGGGGCTTAGTCGATTTGTAGTAGGCGGGGCGAGTCCGATTGGGGTGGTGTTGGAGCGGAACTCCCATGAGGTCGAGCAGGGCACATGTCGGCCGGGACATGAATGGTGTAGTCTCAGGCCGCCACTATTTTGAAAATGCCTTTAAATAATTCATTGAACTCTTCTCTGTCCCGGGCCGTCTTTTTAGTCCTTGAGCATCTAGTGCTTGAGCGTACGTTGGGGGTTTGTGCAACCGGTGTTGCCACGTCTTGCATGCTTTGTTGAGCTTCGACTTTTCGGGTCCGAGGATTTTTCGGCCTTCGTCCGCGGCGTTGCCTCTTAGGTCCGCATTTCGTTGCATATCTTTTGAGAGTGGGCATGTAGCACTTCGGCGAAGGGGCGCATGCTGTATGTTTCCGTCGTCTGCGAAGAGCATTTCTGCAAGACAGCTCCCTGTGGTTCTCCATGTTTTCCCTGTGGGGGGGGCCTACAAGATGCAACCCAAGGGTTAGGCCTTGATACGGAATGAGATCATTCGCATGGGAGGGATTTCAGTGTGGGTTATCAAACGTATATGACTAGAAAAGGAGGGGTGGAACGTGCTGTGCTCATTGTAGCGGAATGGCCCTCGTGATGATGTCAACTTAGCCTCCCACCATTAGCAGATCTCAGCTCACGCCAAGTTACATCGGCTGGTAGTCATGGATTTGGGGCAGGACTCATTCTCGAAAGGATGGAGCTGAAAGGGAAAGGTGTATAGAAAGGGACTGCACCCTGCTTACCTCATTAGCTATGTTGGTGAGGGCTTTCCAAGGTGGCAATGCAGGGTGCATGCCCTTCGCGCAGAGGCGAAAATGGTCATGCGAGAGGGAGACTAGACGAGTCTAGCCTGTTGGCCCCAACTCTTCTGTCTGCGCTTGACTATTATTGCTTGTGTGTGTTGGTAGTGTCTATATAGGGTGACACAAAAATCATTGTTTATATATATACATATTTACGAATCCATGTCACTTTACGAGGATAAAAACCAATTGTAGAACTCGGGATTGTACTGAAGCGTAGCACACGCATCTAGTATTCGTGGTAGCTTACTCAATATCGATAGATATTTTGCCACATCGAGTAGCATGGAACCTTGCTCGAGTCTACTTGCAACATGTAACTCCTCCTCAGTGAGAACCTTATCAAATAGAGAGTTTTCTTGGCTAGGTTCAGCCAAGTCTGTACCCCGAATGGCAGTTAACACTCGGAGGTTGGTGCCACATAGGTTGGGTCTCTTTGAGACTGCCATTTGGCCAATCGCTCCTCAGAGACTGTCATGATTTGGGCTTCTACTTTAGCCATTGCAACACGGTTTTCAAACTAACATTTCTCAAATTGACTTTGACCCTTCGATTGTCGCTTTAGTTGCTTTATCTCTAAGAGATTTGGTTGGTAGAGCACATCATTGAACGTTACAATTAAGCGTAGTTCGTCGGCTTTCTCGTCAGAGATGAGTCACATGCGTTCATGCAGGAGCCTATCATAGTGCTTGTTAAGATGTTCTTGCTCTTCCCAGGATAGGAAAAATGGCAAGTATTTTCCAAGCTGCTCCTTAGGGAATGTGCCCATGTCTACAAGGACGTAGATACGTGCGAACACCTTGAGCTTAGCATCCAACTCAATTAAGCATTCTGCGATACTTCTATGTTTAACGAGGGCTTGCTCGGTTGCTATCTCATGCAAAGTTCTAGGAGTTTGCCTAGGCTTTAGCATAGCTGGGGGCTCATGCCTAGATAAGCAAGATTAGTCAATGCTAGGATTTCTTATGCTCTCGAGGATTGTGCGTTTCTCCTGAGGTTTTTCTGCTATTTTGTCATGGTTCTCCTCGGATATGACTGATATAGATTTGTGACCCTGTTGTGACAGGGTTGTATCTACTCTTGACTCGTCGATGCGAGTTCTATTGTCGGTGGATTGAGTGTTGAAAGCAACTGTTGATGGCAATGGGTGCTTTGATTTTTCAAAGCACACGGATGTGTCTGAGGTTTCACCGCTATTAGGGGAGGCGTCAATGGGTTCATTGGTAGGTGGAGTCGATGCTTTATTCATCAATTCTCCAGTGCTCTTTGTCTCAATGTTCTTGGGGTCCACAACCACCTACAACTGTTGTTGTTTTCGTTGTTTTCTCCTCTTTTTCTTGGTCAGTGAAGGTGCATCTCTCAACGTCTCAGGATCCTGGATTCGATCAACTGTTGTTGTGCTTGGTTGGGCCTTAGCCTTTCCTGTCTTTAGGGTGTTCACATGGGTCGTAGTCGTGGCTTGCTAACTAGCCTCACCAGGTTGTGAGGGTGTGACTGTCTCCTTTTTGGAAGAGCCTAGCTCTTCAGCCAATTCCCATGTGTATAACTCCTCTAGCCTAGGCTCTAGGCAGTTTGGGGGTGCTGGAGTTGTCAAGGGAGTTGGTTGCGACATTTCCTTCACAAATAAACTGCTAAGGACACGCTCCGCGAGGGGCATTGTCACAGCGAAGGGCTGTGACTGCTGTGATCCCTGATTTGAAGTACTAGCAGCTAGTTGAATGAACTTACTACCTTTGGTGGATGGTGGTGTCAAGTCCTTAGGGCAATTGGAGGTGGTCGTGTCTTTTGTTGCCCTTAGAGCCTTCACTTGCATATATCGAGTGTCGGTTGAGCTAGCAACGGTGGATTGCATCAGCATATCCTTAAGTTAAGAGCTAAGGATGGGGTCATGTCCTGCCTCTTGGACATCTGGAAGCTTAGATGGAGATAGAGGTTGGGAGTGAGCAGTCGCCATTGACGACTACCGTTGTGCTTCCTGTGTCTATTTGGAAAAGGAGGATGTAGGAGATCCAGGACTCTTAGGTGGACTTGGAACTGGCTGAATGGGTTTCTTGTGGCTGTTAGACGATTCTGTCATTAGCTTTGTTGAGCAATCAGCCTTATCATGAGCGATGTTGTGCCTGTGGTGCTCGTTATCCTCTTGGGAAGTCAAAGGCTCCTTGGCCACTAGTGGACCTCATGCACGCCCGACAGTTACCTCCGATATCTGCTTGCTAAGCACGATAGGTTGAGGATCTAATTTTTGATAGGTCCTATTCGGTTTTTTGATCTCAACGTGAGGGGCTCAATCGCTCCAGTACTTTTGATTCGAGACTTGGATTTGCGTTTAGGTTTCCTCCTACACCTCTTTGCTTTTGACATAGTTTGGGCTTCTGACAGAGGTGGTTTAGCAGGGGGTTATAGTACACAAATCCATCGGTTGCCTGCATAATACCCTTGAGCACGAAGCAACGCTTTGGAAACCCATCGAGCCGTCGTGCTAGCTCTCCATCGATGCCTTCGTCTATAAGGCTTGGGCTTCTTTCATGGTCTTCTACGATATTTGTAAGTCCAAACCCTCTCCTTCACCTTGTCCCCTAGCCTTTTTGTCTCCAATATGGCCTCACTCACTGGTTCTCTCCATTTAACCTGCACTTGTATCAACTCTTTCAACAACTCATTGCTCTCATTAGTAGGCTTGACTGTTACGTCAGCACCTTCCTTTCCTTTCTTTCGAGGTTCGATGAGGTCACCCTTGCTAAAGATCGTGACTATCCTTACACCCGGTAGTGTCAGGTGTATCCTTTGTGCTACATAGTCGGCTTCACACTTCATTGCCTTTTTGAAGGGCCGTCCTAGAAGGATTCCCTTTCCACAATTCTCGCCATTTGGAGGGACATAGAATAGGATTGGCAAGCTTTCTGTCTCAATAGTTACAAGGATTCAGCACTTCCCTATAAGTGGTTGTGGGTGTTCCCCGTAAGGATTAAGAGTTGCATCAGTCGGTTTGAGCTTTGATTGACCTAGTAGAGTCCATGCTTCGTAAGTAAGGTGGCACTATGTCTTCATCTTCTAGGTTTTGGTTTACAACTTCAAGCCTTCTAATACATGCCTTTGAGTCCCTAACTGCACAATCAGATGTGGATTCTCTACTGAGTTCTTGGGTCGTCTGTGCAGTGCTGCTCAAGGTACATCTATCCTCAGGACTGTCATGTCTAGTCATCCTCGCATTGTTAGCTTGATGATGTTGCATTCTACTTCTATTAGACTCAGTTTGAACACAATGTACATGTGTTCTTGTGGTCTGGCCTTTTTGCCCTTAATGGCTAGATTGGCCCATTGGGGTTCTAGGGTCTCTGTTTCTCTTGGTTCGAGTGTGGGCCTTTGGTTGCTCTTTTGTCGGTGAGAATTCGTGTTCGCATAGAGCCATTACTACACTAGGGTCTAATTTGGAGGACCTGTTACGGTGCACGTTTCCTCTCCAACCCACTTGGGGGAGGTGCGGAGGTGGCAAATCTCCCTCTGCGGGGGTCCTCTCCTACTGGCGGGTCCTTGAGTGGTTTATCTGAGTGAGTTCCTTGAGTTATTGAATGCAACCCTTACTTTATGGTCACTTAGTGTGCGTGTCACTCCTCGTGCACTTGTGCTCAGTCAGGCTTTCAATCTCTTTAAGTGCATTCAAGTACAAAAATTCACGGTGAGTGCAACAAGCTACTTGAAGCATCTTACGCACTCCTGGTTGTTTGGGCCTGATAGGCTTGTTGGTCCCTTTTCTAGCCGCCTTGACGGGGTTCAACGCCTTTCTAATTTGTTGCCCAACTGGTCAGGTCAAGTTTTTGAGAATTTGATCGAAATTTTTACTCGGCCCAGCTGGTCTGAATTGCAGGGTCCGAGTGTTCAATTCGGGCCTTCCGAGGGCCGAGTGGAAGGGGCCGTATATAACTATCTGAATGCCAAACTCGATTAGTTTGAACCTAGATTTCCGAGGGCCGAGTGGGCCGAGGTTGAGTCAGGAGGGCCAAGTGGGTCGGGGCGGAGTTCTAAGGGAGTCCGAGTGCTTGATTCGGACGGGCCGAGCATGGACGTCCGAGTGGTAGTGGCCGAATGGTTTGAGGACCAAGTGGCCGAGTGGGCTGAGTCGAGTGGTCAAGAGGGCTAAGTGGGCCGAGGGACGAATGGCCGAGTGGGCCGAGGGCCGAATGGTCGAGCGGTCCGAGGGCCAATTTTGGATTCGCCATGCTAGGTGTTGGAGGCCTCCCCCCTAGTAAGGAGCTCTAGATCCATCCTACTCATGTAGGGGAAGGTGTAGGATTACTTGGGCTGGGCAGATGACAAGATCGAAGTGGATCCACTCACGAAGCTTTCCTTTTCTCTCCTGCTCTCTTGAAACCCTGCAATGCACAATGTGTCCTTTCTTGCCACTCCTGATACCCCTTCCCGGGTATGGTATTGATGTCCCCAATCACTCACTTGCCGATCTTAGGCATCACAAGCGAGCTTTTTATCCTTTTTTGCACGATTTTTGCCCTGTTTTTACCCAATTTTGCAATAGTAAACCCTAATGCTTATTTTCTTTGTTTTTCTTTGTTTTTTGCCTACTCTAATGCATTTAAATCACTAAGTAAATACCTACACTACTCCATCTCACAACATAAATCTTAAAAAAGCAAAAAACCTACTTGCCAAGGAGATCGAATACCATCTTCAACCCCCTCACTTTCTACCTATCTCAAGCACCGGTTCGGGGAAAACCCTTACTTCGATGCTCGATTCAAAACGCGCAAGCGCTCAAGGCTTGAATCCGTTGGTCCCGACAACGGAACCAAAATGTGGGAGCTTTCGCTCTACCACCAAGACCTACGGACGGCTTATTGTTTCAAGCATTCCAAGTCGAGTACTAATGGCTACCTCTCACATAGCCGACGCGCCATCCATTTCTACGGGTATAGTGAGCTTACCTCCATGCCGTTCGAGTTACTTCCTCTCCCGCGCACTCCGGTAGCTCTACGATCCAAGTACAAGCTTCAAGCGAGCTCCATCCCCAAGCTCCACACTCCAAGCTCCATCACCGCGATCAAGAGAAGAGAAGAGAAGAGAAGAGAAGAAGAAGAAGAGAGGAGAAGGTGGAGAGCTTCTCCACCCAAAGGTCACTCACCCTCACACACTCACTCCCTCACACTCTCACACTCCCTCTCTCAAGCACAAGCTCAAGCAAGCAAGAACAAGAAGAAGAAGAAGAAGAAGAAGAGGAGAGCTACTTTTTGCCACACACAAGAATGAGCTTCTCATTCACTTTTCAACTTTATATAAAAAACCCTAAATCCCTTTTGGGCGGTCATCCCCTTTTCCCTTTTTTATATGGCCGGCCGTAGCCTAGGCCCTTTTTTCCATCGTCCTTCTATCTTCCTAGCTTTCTTTCCACCGCCCATCTATATTTACAAATTGCACGGGTGAGAGCCCGGTGCTCCTTCAATTAAACCGCGATGCGCTTGCGCTTTTTTACAAAAGTTTTGTCTTGCGGTTTTCCTTGTGCGCCTTTTCCTTCCATTTCTCTTACCTTGGCCTTTGTCTTTGTTTTTTATTTTAGCTTTCCGGATTTTCCACCGCCTGGCACTTGTTTACAAGATTTTAGGGTGCGCCTTTGTATTTTAAAATGCACATTTTTCCTTTTGCAATTGCCTTGGACTTTTAAGGTTGCCCTTGCGCTTTTGGCCTTTGCTCCTTTTCTTTCTTTAGTTGAGCTACCTTTTTTCCGCCTTTGCCCTGCATCTTTTTTATTTCCTTTTGCTTCGTGTTGGGGTTAACACAGAGAGAGAGAGAGAGAGAGAGAGAGAGAGAGAGAGAGAGAGAGAGAGAGAGAGGGAGAGGGAGAGAGAGAGAGAGAGAGAGAGAGAGAGAGAGAGAGAGAGAGAGAGAGAGAGAAAGAGAGAGAGAGAGAGAGAGCTGAAAATGAAGGAAGAAATACTACACTAATTGAAATAAATGCTGAATACAAAGTTGTGGACTAATTAGTCCTTGCACATAGCCTGGAGTGTAAATGAGGACACTAGATCAGGTTGATGATGATGACATCATCGACTTCAGAGGAAAATGATGGATTTAGAGTATTCACATGCTAAGGAAGGAGGGGAGATGATAATACAATCGATTGGCAAGTGAAAAATTGCTATAAATAGACAAAAAATCCAAAAGCTGGCCGACATGAAATTTGAAGCAAAAAGTATATCTGATTAGTATTTAATGGTGATCCGATCAGCATTTAATGTCGGTAAAAATTCCAAAAAATTTGACAAAAATCCTGACAAGGGTGGACAATGTCCAATAGGTGAAGCAAATTGAAGAATGCAGAAACTGCCCTTGAGAAATGCACATAAAATTCCAACTAGAGGAGAAAATGCACTAAAATACAATAAACTGAGTGCTCTAGAATGAACTACCTCCTCCATCAAAAAAGTGATAGATAGGTCAAAGCTCCTAAAGTCCTCATCTAACTCAGAGTGAGGCTCACAAGTAGGAGATGAGAAGGCATGACAAACATGACTGCTAACATGAACGTGATTGGCAGTACAAATTGTCATAAATGAAAAGGAATTATAAATATTGAGTAAATACAAAATAACAAAATATGGAGGCTAATTTTGGAGTCAACATTAAGACAAACCTGACATATCTTATGTCAATCATGGGATTTTAGCCTTGAGAGCTCGTTGCCTTTGGAGAAAGTAGACCTGAGGAAATACATCATACTCATTGGGGTGTGGATTGACCTGAGAATTTACTTCATGATCCGCTCTTCTTTTGTGGACAGGACCCAAGGAGCGCGAGGTAGTTGCAAGAGACCATCGATGCTTAACTATGGACAAAGTGCCTCCATCTTGCCTATCTCCTTTAAATCCATTCGTGCCACTATAGTGTCTCTTTTTCTTGTGATATGGTCCCATAATAAGATGTCCACAGTTTTAAAAATATGGATGGGATCGAATAAATGTTGATTTGTAAGTGGGTTCAATACGCCAACTCGTAGAAAACTGAGAATTGTTGCATTCGGCTTGGATGTGACTCCTTCTGGATCATTTTCAACTCCTACCAGCTTTGGGCACTCATTTGTGCTAGAGATCATCCAAGACAACCTTCCCTCAATTCATGACCCTCTGATAAGAAAATGGCGTATCCTTGATATACCATCTTCTTCATGGTTGGTGACCTTCGAGAGATTAACTGTGGCCTACACAATGGACATGCATAATAACCTGAGATAACTAGACCTGTTGTATCACCCCTATCTAGTCAACACAAACTTGAATGACCTATGTTATATATCACAAACTTGATTGAGCCCACTTACCTGAGCACTCCCTAAATCCTAGAAAGTCATATATGGTCCACATGAGAATGACTTGTATATTAGCGGATCATTGTCCATTGTGCTTACTCATGTCTTCCATAGTGATCCCCTCCTCTCACAAAATCTTGAGGTTATCAACTAATGGACAGAGGTAAATATCCATGTTTTTGACTTTGTAGCACCCAAGAAGGAGCAAGCTAAGGGTCAAGTAGCATTTCTCTATAGAAACCCATGGCGGAATGTTGTAGTTAACAAGAACTATAGGCTACACATTGTAAGGAGTTGACCAAAGACCAAATGGATTCACGCCACCTACCATAGCAAGACCAAGCTAAATATTCCATGGCTCTCGTGTAAAGCTTAGAAATGTGGAGTCAATGTGGCTCCATGTGTGCGAATCTTCTTATTTTCATTGGACTACATTTGTAGATCTATTCTACGCATGCCACGTTGTCAAGATCACCATTCTCGAGGTACGAAACATATGATATATATGCAGTATAAGTCAAAAGTTTCCGAGAACCTTGTGAGGGACGGTTTTTCCCTTGCAAGTCCCATCGATACTTGTGAGCACCACACTTTGAGCATGTCTCCATAGACTGGTAGTCCCCTCGAAACAATATACAATCGTCAACACATGCATGGATGCTATTGTAGTCTATACCAAGCTTTGATAACACCAATTGTACATCATCATGGGACTTAAGCATCACGTTTTTAGGTGGTAATATATGCTACTTTAGCAACTTGAAAGAAAAATTAAAAGATGCCTTGAAGAGCACAAGAAGTGTTTTTCATTTTATAATAGAGTCAAAAAAATCAATGGAGCATAGAATGTACCTAAACAACTCGGTTAGACTCGCATCACTCCACCCGTACTTTGCCTACACACTTAAGGAGTGCAAGCAACGTCTTCAGGTGAGATACTCGGCACCCATCATATAATGGTATAGATGCTTCTTCTCTCAATGGATTAGATGACTTAATGTCCATGGGCATTAATGCATCGATTATTGCCTCCATCTCAGGTTCAAAGATTGCACGAAGGTCCAAAAGGCCCAATATCTCCTTTGGTATTGAGGGTGTTGTTTGTGATGTGCCCTCCAATTGGTATATCGGCTTAGACAATCCATCCATCGCATGCCCCCATGAACTTTTCTAATGGCCACAGTAGGTGTAGTCCTTGGAATAAAGCATCATCTCTCTATACAAATTTCATGGGTATGTCTAATATTTTTATATATGATATTTAATTACTTTGAGAATGTAAAGCATGATTGATACACACTTTTCTTATCGCTTGCTCAAAGTTTAAGATCGTCTGGTCAATTATCTCTGATTGAAACTTGTCAAAGCGTCATAGATGTTCTATGGACAAGCGATGCTTTTGTTTGATTGCCAGCTTGCATTAAGTGTAAAGACATGGAACACGTTGATTAAGATTCTTCATTGTTGATTTTCCTCCATTTTAATCTCTACTCTTCTTTCTCTCCCTTTTCCATTATTTGTTTTCCTCTATCCATCTCTTTGTCCATTTGGCTCGCTTTATTCTTCTTTGTTTCTCTCCCCACCCCTCTTTCTCTCTCTTTCTCTTTTTTTATTTGCTTCCCTTTATCCTTTTTTGTTTCTCTCTCCCCTCCCCCTCTCTCTCTCAATGTTTCTTTCTCTCCCCCATCTTCCCTCCCACTCTTGCTTCTCTCTCTTTTTTCCCTCTCTTCTCTCAATTTCTTTCTCTTTTCCTATTTACTCTCACTAAATGCATATTGTTACAATTAAAATAAAATAAACATAAAAAATTTATAAAACAAGGACATTGAAAGACACTCTCTCCCCAACTCTCTTTGTGTCTCCCTTTATTTTACTATCATTACATTCTCTCTAATTCTCTCAGTGTTTTCGTTTTTCTCTCTCGTTCTCTATTTATTGTTCTCTCTATCTCCTTTTTTCTCTCTAGCTCCATCCCTTTTTCTCCCTCTTCCTCTTTTGTTTCTTTTCACTCTCATTCCTCTTCTTAACCCACCTCTTTCTTCATTCTCCGTTTCTCCTTCTCTCTCCCTTTTCTTTCTTTCCCTCTTTCTCTTTCTTTGTTTCTCTCCTCCCCTTGTTTCTCTCCCTCATTCTCCTCTCTCTCTCCCTTCATTTCTCATTTCTCTCTTCCTCTCTCTCTTTGTTACCCTTCCCCCCTTTCTCTCTCTCTTTTTGTCTTCCTCTTTCTCCTTGTTTCTCTCTCTCATTCTTCTCTTCCTCCCTTGATTTCTCATTTCTCTCTCCTCTCTCTCTTTGTTATTCTTTTCCCCTTTCTCTCTCTCTCTCTCTCTCTCTCTCTTTCTTTATATCTTGTTTCTATTTCTCTCTCTCTCTCTCCTTTTCTCTTTTTCTCTCTCGTTCTCTCTTCCTCATCCTTCCTTCTTCTCCCTCCCTTATTTTCTCTCTTCCTCTCTCTCTTTCAATGCATTTGATTACAAAGAAAAACAAAAAAAAAAGAAAGGAAGAAAACACAAACACAAAGCAAGAAGAGGCAATGTACTTGTCACAAAGGATCGAGGATGAATTATTTTCCACCTTCTCTTTGCCAGGCCCATTTTTCTCCCTTTCGCACTTCTCCCTCTTCTTTGCGTACGGTGGCAGTAGCGGCTATGGCAAGGAGCTCTCATTCTCTCTCTTTCCATCTTCCTCTCCCTCTTCCTCTTAAGGCGACGAACTCTCTCACTCTCTCTAAAAAATGTTTGTGACAAATGTCGTACTTGAGTTTTCATTGCTTTCTTTTTCTCAAACCCGCATCACTATCTGCATTGCAGTTAGCATCGCTATTCAATTTAGCAATGCTGCTATTTTGCATCGCAAACCGATGTTGCTATGTTCTCATTCCCTTGTAGTGGCCTCATGTCAGGATTATGTCAAAATCAGAAAATGAAAATATTATTTCCTAGTTTGATGAAGATAGTTTGTATCAAAGGGCAAGGTTGATCTCAAACAAGTTCACTAGACAATATTTCTTAATTGCTATGGGGACTTGAACTAAGACAAAGCACACAAGTTCTTACAAGGATGCAAGAAAATCATCAAAGCATAAGAATGATGGATGCTCTAGTTAAGACATTAAGCTGGAGTGTTTAAGGGGTGACACAATCAAGTCTTCTCAGAGTTGATGAAGAAGCAACTCTTGCTTCCAAAACTAGTAGCTCCTAAATGTCCAAGATGGTCCATGGAGGAGTCTCTTGAAGTATACAAGTCCAAGACAACTATTCAATAATCTCCAATCACACGCAATGATGAATGGTTAATCTTGAAAAATTGTATCTATGAGAATAATATGTGAATATAGATTAAGAAAATATATGTACATTTAGGAGGAGTAAATCTTGACTAGATAAGGTCCTTATGATGGACACTTTAGTATATGTATGTACATCCACCTACCAATCTCTCTGCAGCTTACTCATCCTCATAGATTTCACCACATTAATCATGGTCTTACATATACAAATTATTGATTATCGCATGCATTGTCATGCAAGTTGATTACACTTGTGTTTTGCTTTGTGGTATTGTGCTTCCTAGTTACATGACTTATGTGTATACTTCCATGACATTACAACATTGTTGAATATGTTGATTGCATTTTTTTCCTTGATTCAACTTGAATTACCTTTGCCTACAACTATGCGACCTTATTCAAACAATGACTTGCCACTCTTCACATATTTGTGGCATCATGTTTCATATTCATGCCTTTTCCCTTAGTCAATGGATTTCCTTAAGTTTTCACATTTCACTTACCTTCACTTTTTATGAAACCTTTTGTAATCCCTAATTCAGACATACTTTCAAACTCGATACTTGCAATACTTTTTGCATATATTTAAGTTATATTTTTATGTCAACGTTTCCTTGTTTGAGGCATTAGATCACCACTTGAGGTAACTACATTTATGCTTCTCTTGTTGTCACTATTACTTCTACAAATGTTTATATTATAATTGGATTCTTCATTTTGGATTCGATTGAGTGCAATGGGACATAACTTGATCTATATGGGAGCTTGTTTGGGTTGCTTCACCTTTTGAGGATGTAGGTTTTGAGAGCTCTTTCAACCTCCTTTTATCATTGGCTCTTGGAGTATTCCATGCTATATCAATCAATATGGTAGACATTTCTTAGATGGTGACGAGACATGCATCATTATGGAGTTATCATGGTGATTGCGTGCATGGTTCCATATGTGCCATGAATAATCCCAAGCTTCTTCATCCTTTATTCTCCTTAGCCATTTGATAGGTTAGGTGGATTCCCTTGACTCAAGGAATCATTGCTACCTCTTCTTGAGTACAAGAGGGTGGTAATGATAAGCATGGTCATGATCTAGCTATTTCATGTCTTGCTTGGTCTCTAGATGGCCGACTCTATTGCCTTTGGAGAGCCATCTAAGATCTTCTAGTCTCTTTGATTTTACCTTTATATATGTTTGGCTAGAGAGAAGGCATGTGTGGAGAAGCAAAGAGTGCATGTTGATGCTCTTATAATAGTAAAAGAGTATGCCTTCTTACTAGCTTCTCTTTTAGTGATTCTTTTAGGGATCATGGACTTGGTGGTGGTGGAGTCATGTTTCACAAAGAAGAAGTATGCACTATGATTCCAATGGGTTTGGAGCAACATTTTTGGATTCTATTTTTGTTTTATGTAATGTTTATACTACTAAGGGGTACTTTGAAGACTAATTGGTCTAGCCAATTTATGTATTGATTGCTGAAATTAATTTTTCGAGTATTAGAATAATTATTAAATTAAATTTTATAATTAATATTATAAAGATTAATTTAATAAGATGAATAATAGTGAAAAATAAAACTAAAAGATTGTTACTTGGCAAAACTTATCTATACAAGTGAAAAAAAAGTTTTTAGGGATTGGTGGAGTATATTCTAGCCATTCTGAGAGAAAAGAAAGCTGTGAGAGAGCAAGGAGAGACTACTGATGTGATTTGCAACCACCAGGGATTAGTTCTACAGTAATATGTGACACCAATTTGGAGCCCTCCAAGAGTAGGCGAGAGTAGCCCAGGTTCTTCTAGTGCAAATGATTTCATAGAAGAGGAGACAACAGTCTTTCCAATGGTCTTAAGCTATAGGTGATAGCTTCCATGGCTGTTTGAGCGGGGAAATGATAGTTTTTCAATGTTTCTTGCCACGATACTCTGAATCTCTCTCTCTCAATAATATTCTCTATCATCTCCTTGCCATCTCTCAAGTTATCTAAACATTTTTTAGTAATTTGAGCCATCAATAGAAGAAATTTTAGCCAATCTATATTATAAACCCTAATTTACAATAGAATTAGAGTTTTGACAACCATCTCAAGATGTGTGCTTAGAATTGAGAGCCTAGAACTTTAATTTCAGTAGTTGAAATTGAGAAATTTTAGGAAGATTTAATAGGCCAACTAGCCAATATCAAATTTGAGGCTGAATTTGTCTTTCAAGGAGCAGGGTGAAGGCCAATCCCCAAGTAAATGAAGTGGCAAATTGGCTTAGAGACTTGTTAATCAGTTTTGACAACAAGTGGTACTTGGATTAGCAAAGGAGATCAGAGGATCGTAGTTGTACTCAATCCGTTTTTGCAATAAAAGTTAAAGAAATATCATGAGGAACACCAGTTTTGGGGCCAATAGGTTGTCCAATACAGTCAAAGATTATATGGTAAGTTGTATTTAATTTTATGAATTTGTTAATTGTTATTATGGAGTGCTTAATCAAGTTTCACTACCCTCTTCAAGAAGGAAGATTGATTTCATGCAACCATTTGCTCATCCATTGTTGCATCCGATGAGTATAACCAACAACATCCTCAAAACAAATGGACTCAACATCCTCAATCATCTTTACCATATAAGCATAATGGTGTGCTATGTAACCCTTAAAACCAAATCTTTCAATAAGATACCTGACTCTACAAGACCTACATATTATTGGATCACTTAGTGGAGCCTTTGCATTACCATGTGCCGTGCGTACATCTAGAGTATAATATCCCCGCACGGGCCATCGGAACCCCTCCTTAGTAATTATTAATAATTTTTTTAAAAATATCCCCCTCCCCCCTATCGTCGTCGATAGGTGGAGGGGGAAAGAAGGATAAAGAGGATGATGAAGACAAGCATGAGAAGGGAGGAGGCGATGATGCGGGAAAAGAAGAGGAAGATGACGATGTTGTCGAGGGAGAAGAAGTGGAAAATGATCGCAATGATGATGAGGGAGAGGACAAGAATGAGGCCACAGGTCTACAAAACTCCCCGTGCCCATGCAGAATAGGTGGTGGTTGTTGCCACCACCACCACCACTCCACCTCCTCTCCACATTCCCCCCCACCACCTCCCCCAATAATACCCCCGTTCCCACTATAACCCCCCCGCCCCGAGGGCTGGAATTTGGCACCTTCTTCCTCTCTTCCCCATCACAAGGAGGCAAAGGTCGTTGCACGGGCTGAGAGAGAGAGAGAGAGGGTGAGGGTGAGAGGATGAGAGTGAGAGTGAGAATGAAAGTGAGAGAGAGAGAGGAGAAGAAGAAGAAGAAGAAGAGTAGATACCACCTCTTCCTTTCCCTCTTGCTACCGAGAGAGAGAGAGAGAGAGAGAGAGAGAGAGTTAAAAATCTGTGAAGGCAAGAAGAAAAAGGGGATCATCATTACCAAAGGCCTTCCACATCTCATCATTCTCCTTTCATCCGGATGAAGGACCTCTTCCATGTATGAGCCCTTCTTCCTAGTCAAAGCTCTTTTCCTGTGGAGTTTCAAGCCCCTTTCAAACGGCTATTAGGTTACCAAGATTGAAAAAGAGAGAGCCATGGCCATGATCATTGGAAGCCGTTGGAAACAAGAGTGTAACTACAAGCAACACTCCACCTTCAAGTGCGCAGACTAGAGGGTGTCCACACGCGTTCTTTCTTTCCCATTTCCTCCGCCCACAAGCTTAATTCTCTCCCCAATGGGGCCTTGCTAATCAAGCACAAGGTATGAAAGTCTTTTGCCAAGTGTGTCTAAAAGAGAATAAGATCGAGGATGACCCCCAAGCGAAAATTGTTGCGCGCAGATGGCAATCTCTCAACAAGCAACGGAGATTCGGGTGAAGGCATCATTGCCAATCCAACTGTGATACCGGCCGTAAGTAATGTATTTTCAAATTAATGGACTGCTTGCTTTGATTTTTGCATGAGATGCATCAGATATTGTGTCACACAATAATAGGTTAACTAAAAGGATAAAGTTCATCTCAAATATTCGAGGATAAAGTTTGAGAAGTGCTTGTATAAAGGGAAGTTAATTGCTCCTAGTTCTTTTGCGACAAGTCCATGCATAGCATAAGCAGTATATAAGACTCTAAAGTATTAAGCATCGATAAGCCTTCAATTAATCTTTGCATAGAAAAATATTATTTAGGGTTCATAAGGTTACCCTAAGGGTTATGCACATAGACAGTACATGCATGGGAGAGATTATGTGAAAGTTACATCAATGATACACGACTCCTTGCCCTAGGGAAATGGAAGATAAAGTCAATTAAAATTCTACATAGGGTCGCTCTTTGATCCCAAGCAGGAGAGTAAATATGCAATGGAAAGTTTATTGCGACTATTCTTACAACATTTGGAAAAGAATACCATTGTTTCTATTGGTTGATTAAACAATGTCTTAAATGCTTTGCATTAAACTCATTGTTGGATTGTGGTTGGGATGATTATTCCATGTGCTTATGTTTGATGGTAAATGCATACAAAGGTCTGTGATGACAAGTTGCTATTGGAATAATTGAATGTTTTCTTGGGAAATTATATTAGGTCTGAATGCCTTGTTTGTGCTTGATTCTTAACCGGATCAATTAAGGAAAGGATATTTTGCACAAGATATTTTGCGCGCGTGGATCATCTCCAAGGTCACACCATGCTTTGACCACTCGAGGGCACTACTCGATTCATGGGTCAAAGATCGAGGGGTGAAAAGGCCAACCACAAAAATTGTCTCTCACTCCTAAGCCGCTTGGGGTCAGGTGGAGCTATGGACACCCCTTGCCTAGTTCGGAGGGAGTTGAAGACTACTGTGAGCCCAATATCCATGGCATTGGAAGATCCTATTCTAGATAAAGGATGGAATTTTATGATACCATGTGATTTGGACCCTTCTACAGGGCAGAAGGGATACATAATTTCTCCTATATGGGCATGAGACAAATATTACCTTGAAGATAAGTTAAGGAACTTGTTTATCAAAAGGCTTGCTTGCTCTATTTTTTAGTCAGTGTCATAAGTTACGTGAACAAACCCTATTCCCTAAAAGGCTTAATTAAGGAAGCTAATTTTTAAATGTCACACATAAATGTGATAGGACCCAATTAGATAACTAAAGAATGCCTATTGAGGGAAGCGGGTGGGCAGAACCCTCGATGAGTCCATATGGGAGGGTGATCCCAAAGAACTGGGAGGCTTGTCACAAGGTTTTACCATCATTTGACCTTTAGGTATTGATAGGTTAGAACTCGATTCATGCCCTTTTAGGGGACCGGAATGGGACTATGCTCCACTAGTAGAGAGGTTGAGCGGCGCATCCCTCTCGTCTGCCATTCTCTTTGAACGAAGTGCAGCTTGGATCTACTTTGATATGGGCATCTCTACGTAAAGTAGAATGTCCAAGACCCAAGGCTAGAATACTATCAAGAGACCTTGACCACTAGGAACCAAGATTCCAGGTCGATCCTAATGGGTTTGGCTGCAAACATTCCCTTGCGAGGCGGACTCGGGAAAGCGTAGGCAAAAAACCCCAGAACATTCCCTGGGAGAGATGGGCGTTATGCTTAGATTTGTTTCTCGATGGACCTCTAAAACGTGCTTGGATAGCTAATAGGCGGGCATGTTACAATTGGTATCAGAGTGAAACTTCGTAATGAGATGTGATTGATTAATTGGTTTGTAGATATATCCTAAATAGAATAATTGAAGTGGTATGGCTTGATTGTCAGGCACCTTATGCACCCATGTATACTGACATGCAAGAGAAGAAATTCCTTCTTAAGCAAATTAAGACACCTGAGTTTGATGGAGAAGGAATAGACGTTGCAGTTGAGGCATCGGAGATATGGATTGAGTCGATGGATGATTATTTCTCTACTTGAAGAATCAAATTTTCCAATCAAGCAATGATAGAAAAACTTAAGTTAGTTGGCCACGCTCGGATATGGTGGAAGCAATGGTGCAAATATCAAGGTATTTCTGAAGCCGTTGACACTTGGGCTCAGCTAAAAGATGTTGTACGCGGATGATACCTTCTGCCAACCTACCAAACTTTGGGGATGAATGAATTCTTCAATCTCAAGCAGCTGGAATCAATCTTGGAAGCCTACTACTCAAAGTTTATAATCCTACTAAAATACACACCACCTATGAATATTGCGTAGTAGGTATCCAAGTTTTGTCATGGCCTAAACACTCCTTTGAACCACTATC
Source organism: Lygodium microphyllum (assembly GCF_053477565.2). NCBI lineage: Eukaryota > Viridiplantae > Streptophyta > Polypodiopsida > Schizaeales > Lygodiaceae > Lygodium > Lygodium microphyllum. The sequence goes on from NC_141143.1 coordinate 43,002,530, forward strand.
TTGAAGCAGTGTATCCAATAGACTCGAAAGATGCATTAGTTCGAGTAAAGTGAATCGTCCAAGAACTTAAACTGGGCAATTGTGACAAAGATTATTCTCGAGATGAGGAAAAGAGATGCCACACGTGCGAAGAGATAGGGCACATCTCTAGGAGATGTCCCTACTAGCAATGCTTCCACTGCAATGAGCTAGGACATGTTGTCATGAGATTCTTTGCCCATGGTCTAAACATAAAACTTTAATCCTTTACATATATCACTAAGTTACTTGAAATCTAGATATACTACATAGAGACTTGCCTAGTGCAATAAGTCATAAAAACCTAAGTCTACCAATATATGGCATGGTGTAATAAAGATGGGGGCTCTCTGCCTTAAAATACAATAAATTTATCATGGGTCCTTGACAAAATGAATGATTGTGGTTACTTACTTTTGTGTTTCCTTGCATCACTTAAATGAAAATTGCTACAAGTTTTGTAATTCATGAAGCATTAAACAAGATAAAATATGGATGTGAGCAGTTGACTTGGTAGGCTCTCTTGGATTGCATTTTCCAGAAGCCAATGATGTGGTTTCATACTTATGATATTCAAAAATATTCACAAGCCAAGTCACAAGGGAGACGGAGTTACCTAGGTTGACTAAGCATAGGACATTGTATATGTCTTGTGCTAAGCTTATGTGACTAATGAAATAGTCAAATAAGAGATCAAGGGTCACCGTGATGTGTGCCGCATTTTGCAGGCAAATCTCAGATTGATCAAGGCACATCTTGAATGGTAGAGCTAAGAGCTCCTTCATTGCCACAGCAAAGGGAAAGAAGGCCATGCAACCACAAGCAAACTCCACTTGAGATGTAAGTGCTACTCCTCTCATGCACTAACGAAAATGGAAGGCTATTCTTGACTGAGTAAAACAGGCCAGAACTGCGTATTTAAAGGGCAACAACCCATATATACGAGAGCTCGATTATGAGTCTTAAGGAAGGACTAGACTTGACTTGTGTATGCTGAGTTTGATCTCCAATATCAAGAGAGACATTAAATCCACTCTCTTAAGTATTTTAAGAGCTGATTAGGGACTGTTATTAGTCTCCCAATCCTGTATATTGAAGGGCTGAAATTCAACTACTTACTCATTAATCCAAACTCAAAGGACTCATCCTTGATCTTGAAGCTCGAAGAGGGATGTGTCAAGAAGCCTTCTTGGCTTGTTTATAAAAAGAAAGTGGGCTGAATATTTCAGCCCAAATAGAGAATTGTGGGCAGCAATACTTATTTTTCTCTTCTTGTGAATTCATGGCATTGTTATGCTTGATGCAAGTAGATATTGCATAAGCATTGTGGAAGGGAGCATCTTGACTGCTCTATGTACGTGCTTAAGGCTGAAATAGGTGGCCAATTTCAAAGCAAACAAGGGCAATAGGAAGTCCTTCTCTCCTACTTCTACATGCCTATTGCAAGCTACCTATTGCTTGTTTCATGCTCTTGAATATAAACACTGCTTTTGTGCTACTTTAAAGTGTCTTCTTGGAAGGTAGATGCTATGTTTATGGGCTGAAACAAGCAGCCCACACAGTCATTTGTGGTTAGCAGATCCTTTTACTTCTCTATTACTTCATATGGTATGATTAAGACTTGTATTTGGTTGATCTATGCATTCAATGTTAGAGACAACAAGCTTGACTTTAAATTGAACTTATGAAGTAATACTCTTGTATCAACCCTTTTCTTATCTCAACCAACTCTGGAGTCTAAGCTCTTGAACCCCAATACAATCTTCTCTCTGAAATGCCAGTGCTTGACCAAGAAGTACCTCTTGAACCTTTTAACATTCACTGTAATCTATCTATCTCTTGAAGACACATCTCCATTTGATTTGGCTAGTTTTCTTGCCAAACCCCTGTGGTGACCTTCAACCCTACACGCTGCGACAACATCCAAGCAAACGGCCCTGACATTAAACATCCAAGGATTCAAAGCTAGACAAGTGCAATCTTTGGATATATAGAGGAATCAAATGAAGATGAAGACCTAGCGCCCACTATACCCTTCCAGGATGATTAGCAATCCTTGAAATTCTATCGACATGTATACAACTTATATTGGAAATAAATCCTACTCTTGTACCTATAGTTAATTGTAATAATACTTGCGCTACTTGAGTCATTACAAGTAGTGCAGCAAATGCATGGTGGGTTCAACCCACAGGCCCTAAGCCCCATTAATTCTTGTCTTCCCCAGTTCCTCCAAGATGAGGACATCTCAAGTTCTCTAAGGGGGAGATGATGTAATATCCCCATGCGGGCCATCGGAACCCCCCCTTAGTAATTAAAAATAATTTTTTTAAAAATCCCCTCCTCCCTTGTCGTGGTCGATAGGTGACAGGGGAAAAAAGGATGAAGAGGATGATGGCAACAAGCACGAGGAGGGAGGAGACAATGATGCGGGGAAAGAAGAGGAAGATGACGATGTTGTCGACGGAGAAGAAGTGGCCAATGATCACAATGATGATGAGAGAGAGAACACAAATGAGGCCATGGGCCTACAAAACTCCCCGTCGCCATGTAGAATAGGTCGTGGTCACTGCCACCACCACTCCACCTCCTCTCCATATTTTGCCCCCCAATAATACCCCCCTTCCCACTATAACCCCCCCCCCCCCCCCCAGAGCTGCAGTTCAACCCCTTCTTCCTCTCTTTCCCATTGCAAGGAGGTTAGGTCACTGCACAGGCTGAGAGAGAGAGAGAGAGAGAGAGAGAGAGAGAGAGAGAGAGAGAGAGAGAGAGAGAGAGAGAGAGAGAGAGAGAGAGAGAGAGAGAGAGAGAGGGAGAGGGTGAGAGTGAGAGTGAGAGAGAGGAGAAGAAGAAGAAGAGGAGACACTAACTCTTCCTTCCCCACTTGCTACTGACAGAGAGAGAAAGAGAGAGAGAGAGAGTTAAAAATCTGTGAAGGAAAGAAGCAGAAGGGGATCATCATTACCAAAGGCCTTCCACCTCTCTTCATTCTCCTTTCATCCGCATGAAGGACCTCTTCCATGGATGAGCCCTTCTTCCTAGTCAAAGCTCTTCTCCTACAGAGTTTCAAGCCCCTTTCAAAGGGCTATCAGGTTACCAAGATTGAGAAAGAGAGAGCCATGGCCATCATCATTGGAAGCGGTTGGAAACAAGAGTGTAAATACAAGCAACACTCCACCTTTAAGTGCGCAGACTAGAGGGTGTCCACACGTGTTCTTTCTTTCCTCTTTACCCGTGAATCTATACCTTTTCCCGTGACATTATCCTCCACCCACAAGCTTAATTCTCTCCCCAATGTGGGCCCTCGCTAATCGAGTACAAGGTTTGAAATTCTTTTTCCAAGTGCATCTAAAAGAGAAGAAGATCGGGGATGGCTCCCAAGAAAAAATTGTGGTGCACAGATGGCAATCCCTCAACAAGCAACGAAGATTCGGGTGAGGGCATCACTACCAATCCAACTACGATACCGGTCATAAGTAATGTATTTTCAAATTAAAGGAGTGCTTGCTTTGATTTTCGCATGAGATGCATTAGATTGTACTGTATCGCATAATAATAGGTTAACTAAAAGGATAATGTTCATCTCAAATATTTGAGGATAAAGTTTGAGAAGAGCTTGTATTAAGGGAAGTTAATTGCCCCTAGTTCCTATGCGACAAATCCATGCATAGCATAAACAGCATATAAGACTCTAAAGTATTAAGCATCGATAAGTCTTCAATTAATCTTCGCCACCTAGGAAAATATTGTTTAGGGTTGGCAAGGTTACCCTAAGGGTTATGCACATAGACAGTACATGCTTGGGAGAGATTATGTGAAACTCACATCAATGATATGTGATTCCTTGCCCTAGGGGAAAGGAAGATAAAGTTAATTAAAATTTTGCATAGCGTTGCTCTTTGATCCCAAGTGAGAGAGTAAATATGCGATGGAAATTTTATTGCGACTATTCTTACGACATTTGGAAAAGAATACCATTGTTTCTGTTGGTTGATCAAACAACATCCTAAATGCCTTGCATTAAAATGATTGTTGGATTGTGGTTGGGATGATTATTCCATGTGCTTATGTTTGATGGTAAATGCATGGCAGGGGTCTATGATGACAAGTTGCCATAGGATTAAAGGAATGCTTTCTTGGGAAATGATATTAGGGTTGAATGCCTGGTTTGTGCTTGATCCTTAATCGGATTAATTAAGGAAAGGATAGTTTGCGCATGATATTTTGCGCGGGTGGATCATCTCCAAGGTCACATCGTGCTTCAACCCGAGTGGGCACTGCTCAATTCATGGGCCGAAGGTCAAGTGGTGAGAAGGCCAACCACACAAATTGTGTCTCACTCCTAGGCCGCTTGGGGTGGAGCTCTAGACACCCCTTGCCTAGTCCGGAACAGAGTTGAAGAATGCCGTGAGCGCAACATCTGTGGCGTTGGAAGTTCCTATTCTAGATAAGTGATGGAATTTTATGGTGCCATGTGATTTGGACCACTTACTTCTACAGGGAAGAAGGGATACATAATTTCTCCTGTATAGGTAGGAGACAAAGATTAACTCAAAGATAAGTTAAAGAACTTGTTTGTCAAAAGGATTGCTTGCTCTGCTTTCATGTTAGTGCCATAAGTTACGCGAACGAAGCCTGTTCCCTAAAATGCTTAATTAAGGAAGTTGATTTTTAAATATCACACATAAATGTGATAGGACCTAATTAGGTAACTAAAGAATGCCTATTGAGGGAAGCGGGTGGGCAAAACCCCCGACAAGTCTGTCTTATGGCAAGGTGGTCCCAGAGAACTGGGAGGCTTCTCACAAGGTTTATCGTCATCTGACATTCAGGTATTGATAGGTTAGAACCCGATTCATGTTGTTTTAGGGGACCAAAATGGGACTATGTCCTACTGGGAGAGAGTTTGAGTGGCGCATCCCTCTCGTTTCCCATTCTCTTTGAACCAAGTGCGGCTTAGATCTGATTTGGTTTAGGTATTTCTGCTTAAAGAAGGATGTCTAAGACCTGAGGCTAGAATGCTGTCAGGAGACCTTGACCACTAGGAACCCAGATTCCAGGTTGATCCTAGTGGGTTCCGTTGCAAATATTCTGTTGCAAGGTGGTGGACTCGAAAAACCCTAGGCGATAAACCTCAATACATTCCATGGAAAAGCCGGACAACGATGCTTAGATTTATTTCTTGATGGACCGTTAATATAGTTGGGATCAAAGCAAAACTTTGTAATGAGGTGTGATTGATTAATTGGTTCGTAGTTATATCCTAAATAGAATAACTGAAGTGGTATGGCTTGATTGTTAGGCACCTTCTGCACCCATGTATACTGACATGCAAGAGAAGAATTTCCTTCTCAAGCAAATTAAGACACCCAAGTTTGATGGAGAAGGAATAGACATCGCAGACGAGGTGGAGATATGGTTTGAGTCAATGGATGATTATTTCTCTACTTGAGGAACCGCTTTTTCCAATTAAGCAATGATAGGCAAACTTAAGTTAGTTGATCAAGCTCGCATATGGTGGAAGCAATGGTGCAAAGATCAAGGTGTTTCTGAAGCCACTGTCACTTGTGCTCAGCTGAAAGATATTGTACGTGCACGATACCTTCTACCAATCTACCAAACTTTGAGGACGAATGAATTCTTCAAGCTTAAGCATCTAGAATTAACCTTGGAGGTCTACTACTCAAAGTCTATAACCCTACTAAAATACGCACCACCTATGGATATTGCATAGCAAGTTTCCAAGTTTTGTCATGTCCTAAACACTCCTCTAAACCACCATCTTAAAGTAATGCGTCCAAAGACTTGCAAGATGCATTACTTCAAGAAAAGCCAATCGTCCAAGAACTTACACGGAGAAATTGTGACAAAGATGATTCCCAAGATGAGGGCAAGAGATGCCACATATGTGGAGAGATAGGGAACATCTATAGGAGATGTCCCTACTATTAATGCTTCCACTGCAATGAGCTAGGACACATCCAAGTAGACTGTCCTGACATTGAACCTCCAAGGAAACGAAGCTACACAAGTGCAGTCTTCGGATATATAGAGAAATCAGACAAAGATGAAGACCTAGAGCCCAATGCACCCTTCCAAGATAATTAGCAATCCTAGAAATTCTATCGACATGTAATACAACTTATATTGGGAATAAATCCTACTCTTGTATCTATTGTTAATTGCAATAATATTTTCACTATTTGAGTCATTACGAGTAGCACAGCAGACGCATGGTGGGTCCTAACCCACAGGCCCTAAGCCCCATTAATGATTATCTTCCCTAGTTCTTCCGAGATGAGGACATCTCGAGTTCTCTAAGGGCAAGAGGATGTAATATCCTCGCGCGGCCCATTGGAATCCCCACCTTAGTAATTAAAAATAATTTAAAAATTTTAATCCCCTCCCCCTATCATCGTCGATATGTAGCGGGGGAAAAAAGGACAAAGAGGATGACAATGATGAGTTGTAACATGTCCCCTAGAATCATCCCGGACACGTCTTAGCAGTCCATCGGAAAGAATGTCTAGAAAGCTCCGCCCGGCACTCCCATGGAATGTTACGGGACTTGCGATCTAGGTCTTCCCGCGTCTGCCACGTAGCGGAAGTATCCTGGCCGTTCCCACTTAGGATCGACCTGAATTTGGGTTTTCCTGTTTGGTCATTAGCTAGCAGCAACTAGCGTCAGACCCGAGCGAACTACTTTACGCACAAGCGCCAGGTCCGAAGCGGATTCACGCTGCACTTGGTTCAAGGAGAATGGGAAACGAGAGGGATGCAAGGCTCAACCTCTCTGCCATAAGGCATAGTCCCATTCCGTTCCCCTAAAACAGTGTAAATTGGGTAAGAGGTACCTCTAGGTCATCGTTCTCTTTATTCGCTTTGATGATGATGATCATCCTGTTGTTTTTCAAGATTTTTGAGAAAAGTTCCCGGCTAACCGGGACCACCCATCCATAGGACGGACCCATGGTCCATCCTCCGCACTTTCCTCGGTTTGATTTAGTTATGTAATTATCTAACACATTAATTTGACATATAACAAATAGCTCCCTTGATTAATCCCGTTAAGCACTGGTTCCTTCACGTAATCTTATCACGTGACATAGAAAAACAGTATCAAACAACTTCTTTATTATCATATCATCATTTATCTTTGAAATACAAGGAGTTCCGCCCGTAGGCTTGTCCATAATCCGCCCGAAGGCTATCTAGTAATCCGCTAGGGATCACTATTCCAAGCTTCTGCCCGTAGACTAGTATGCGGGCCTCGAGATCCAATCCCGAGTCACGTTAGTCTCTTGTACAGGACCCGGAAGGCGAGGGATTTACGGCCAGAGCCCCCCCTGGAACCCAAGCGTCCTCCTGCTCCAAGTAGAGCTCAACGGAAAGACCTCTCGCGGCGGGTTCGGTCCACGTTCCCGGCACGGTCAACAACCCCCTTGGTTAGGGTCAGGCAGGCAGTCGGGGGTAACTGAAGCTGCCCCTCCCTTCAGGCCTTCAACCTGAAGCATTTATATATCTTTTGATCCTTTAGTTCCTTGAGCAAACAATGCAAACAGTGTTTTTTTAAACTGTTACAAGCACAATCAATTCCAGTGGTCGTTTATTTGGCAAACTGTTAAGGAGTGACTCCTTCTCTCCGAATGCATCCAGCATTCGATCCGGAATCAATTGCAACTTGGCAAGATTCCTATTGTCCTTGGGTTAGGGTCATTCCCTGTTAACCCAACTTAACCAATACCTTAGGTTTTATTAATAGTAAATCCCGGCGGCATGACGCTTTAATTTATTGATTAATCATTTGAGTCCAAGCAAATATCTAACTTCCCTTAACTTGGCAAATTTTCCCTCATGAGGGCGAAGTAACAGGATGACTACCCATCCCCTTGCAAGTTAAACTTGCGCAAGAACCTTCCAACCTCATTCCAAGGAATGGCAAAACTTTCTTGTGATCAAACCACAAGGCTATGCGACCTTGCAACTTGTTGCACAAGTGTCGCCTCCATTCCAAGAGATCATTTCACCCATTGAATGGTGTTTTCTGGTCAAGAATTATGAGTAGACTCGAAGTAGGGTTTAGGGTGTCTTCTCACTCACCCCAATCCTAATTGCACTAGACCGACAACGTTCGGTCCTAGGGATTCCAACTCAATCCAAGTTCTAGCACTAGGTCGAACGATCCTTAGGGTAGAAACCCTAGATCATTATTTGCGTGCGTGTCCCATTCGTTCAATTTCTCCGGGAAGGTGGGCATGACCTTTGGGTTTGAGGACTTCGACTTGGTGTCCAACTACGTTACTTGGCCACATCTCTAACGTGCCAAGTCCTAGCTAGTACTTGAGGTTTTTATTGAATCGGCTAGCTATGCCTATACGAAACCCTAGCAGTCGTGATACTACAAATGACTTGGGTAAATTGACCTACTTGTCTTTGACAAGGACAATTCCTTCCTTGAGATGATATACTTTATCTAAAGTAGGAAAATAGTTGCAAAATGCTACAATACATGTAAACCTGTAATACATTACTTTCACATGCCATAAGATCCGCAGTAGTCCTATCCCTTCCTTTTAGTTAAAGTCAAAAGGCAAGATAATTTGAAGAGTAATCTACATAGGGCTTACTAGGATTTAGGTCAAGGGATAACACCTACAACCTTGAGTCCAAGTATTTGCATTTCATGCTTTTATAAGCCATGCAATCATTCCTAAATGTTACATGATGAAATGAAGTTTGCGAAGGTAAAAGTGCGACCCTTAGATACAACAACATCGCGAGGCAAGTTCATGCAATACTAAGGCAAGTGTCGATTTAATCTAATTGCACACATCTTTTTAACTTATAAGATCGGGGTTCTTTATCATGCCGTGAAACAGAAGTTAACAAATCCCTCACGCGAATCATATCGAAGGGAGTTTTGACTAAATGCAAAATACTCTTTTCCTACATGACCAATGCATTTTAACAATTTCCCCTTTAACCTTAGGCCATATGTGGCTTTCACATTGAAGATGCATGACGAGACCGTTTGCAACTAGGTTCACAAGGAGAATAAGTGCTTTTCATTCATAACTTTGTAGATGCATGATATGCACGGATCCTTTATCTATAATTTATCGAATGTACTATTATCACTACCCTTGAATTAATGATAACGTAGTATGAATTTCCCTATGGAATTAAGCGTATTTAAAACATCTCTTCATGTGGAAATATATTTACGGAACCTGGATTTGTGGATCCGCGGTGATATCCACATGTAAGTCCGGGGAAGAACCTCCCGCGGGTGTGCCTTGCATCTTCTTGGGAGCCATCGTAGACGTGATTATGGACTCCACGGATTCCTTCTAGCCTTTGTTCATGCTCTGCAAGGTTGCGTGTAGGTCGATACCTTTCCTCCTTGCGTAGGAGATGGAGCTACGAGTGTGGGATTTCAACACCTGGGGTGCAACCCGTGTGCACAAGGCCTAAAGTAGCCTTATCCTTAGAAGGTTCTAAGGGAGCTTCTTCAGCATGTCACAGACGTGACGTGGGAGGAAAAAGGGGTAATGATTAGAGTAGAGGTCGACGACAGAAAAGGGGGGAAATTAATCATTATAGCGATGATGGCAGGGAGTATGGATGGCAGCCCAACGCCATAGACGGACCGGGGCACAGCAGGCGGCGGAATGGCGATGGCAGTGGCAGAATCGTCTGATCCTTCCCCTTTCCTCACAGCAGCGTTTGGCCTCTCCACTCTAATCGTGCCTTCCCGTGCCTTTGTTTCTCAGAGCGGCAGCCTCCTCACCCGTTCGTCTGATCCTCTAGCATGCAGCCTTCCCTCTCCCTTCGTCTGATCCTCCCCTCAGCACGGCGACGTGTATCCCCAGCCTCCTTCCTCCTTAGCACGTATCGGGTGTTTATATAGGCATGGGGGGGGGGGAGAGAAGGGCTCCACCACGTGGCCCTTGCATGGGTTCCCCCCCTCCCATGCAGACCCACGACTCATCCTTGACCCATTCCCCTACACTCCCTCTTCTCCAGCCGTGCATTGGCTGGGAAAAAGGGATAAAAATAAAAAAAATTGCTTTAATAATAACTATTTTGCCCCTCCCAAGAGGGTGTTTACGCGGGAATTTCGGTTTTAAACCTCGGCTTGCCTTGCCAATGCGAATGGTTTCGATTTCTCACGTGCAGGTTACACATTATACTGCCATTAAATCCAATATGTGGGATAACCTTTGCACAAGGTTTACGCAGTGTGCGGGAAGTCAATATTCACAGGTGGGAATATTACATGAGTACAAGGAGGGAGGAGGCGATGACATGGGGAAAGAAGAGCAAGATGACGACTCTATCAAGGGAGAAGAAGAAGTAGTCAATGATCGAAATGATGATGAGGGAGAGGATAAGAATGAGGCCATGGGCCTACAAAACTCATCGCCACCATGCACAAAAGGTGGTGGTCACTGCCACCACCACTCCTCCTCTTCAGGTTTTTCCCCCCTTATAATACCCCCTTCCAACTATAAACCCACCCCCCCAAGGTTGTAATTCGGCTCCTTCTTCCTCTGTTTCCCATCGCAAGGAGGCCAGGTCGCTGCATGGGCTAAGAGAGAGAGAGAGATAGGGATAGGGAGTGTCTATGAAGGCAAAAAGAAGAAGGGGACCATCATTACCAAAGGCTTTCACCTCTCTTCATTCTCCTTTCATTTGCATGAAGGACCTTTTTCACATATGAGCCCTTGTTCCTAGTCAAAGCTCTTCTCCTGCGGAGTTTCAAGCCCCTTTCAAAGGCCTATCAGGCTACCAAGATTGACAAAGAGAGAGCCATGGACATGATCATTGGAAGCGGTTGGAAACAAGAGTACCATCCTCCACCCACAAGCTTAATTCTCTCCCCAATTGGCCCTCACTAATCGAGTGCAATGCATGGAAGTCTTGTGTGAAGCGTGTCTAAAAGAGAAGAAGATCAAGGATGGCCCCCCAAGTGAAAATTATCGCACGCAGATGGCAATCTCTCAATGAACAACGGAGCTTCGGGTGAGGGCATCACTGCCAATCCAACAGCGATACTAGTCATAAGTAATGTATTTCCAAATTAAAGGACTGCTTGCTTTGATTTTCGCACGAGATGCATTAAACTGTGCTATGCCCATGATAATGGGTTAACTAAAAGGATAAAGTTCATCTCAAATATTCGAGGATAAAGTTTGCAAAGTACTTGAATCAAGGGAAGTTAATTGCCCCTAGTTCCTATGTGACATCCATGCATAGTATAAGCAGCATATAAGACTCTAAAGTATTAAGCATTGATAAGTCTTCAATTAATCTTTGCCCAGGACAATATTGTTTAGGGTTCGCAAGGTTACCCTAAGGGTTATGCACATAGATAGTATATACATGGGAGAGATTATGTGAAACTTACATAAATGATACGTGACTCCTTGCCGTAGCAGAAAGGAAGATAAATTCAATTAAAATTCTACATAGCATCACTCTTTGATCCCAAAAGGGAGAGTAAATATGCGACGGAAAGTTTATCACAACTATTCTTGCAAGGTTTGGAAAATAATACAATTGTTTCTATTGGTTGATCAAATGTCCTAAATGCTTTGCATTAAATTGATTGTTGGATTATGGTTGGGATGATTATTCCATGTGCTTATGCTAGATTATAAATGCATGGCAGGGGTCTATGATCACAAGTTTCCATGGGAATAAAGAAATGTGTTCTTGAAAAATGATATTAGGGCTGAATGCCTTGTTTGTGCTTGATTCTTAACCAGATTAATTAAGGAAAGAATATTTTGCACGGGTGGATCATCTCCAAGGTCACATCGCACTTCAACCTGAGTGGGCATTGCTCGATTCATGGGCCGAAGGTCGAGTGGTGAAAAGGCTAACCACGGAAATTGTGTCTCACTTCTAGGCCACTTGGGGTCAGGTGGAGCTCTAGAAAGCCCTTGCCTAGTCTAGAATGTAGTTGAAGACTGTCATGAGCCTAATGTCTATGGCATTGGAAGATCCTATTCTAGATAAATGATGGAGCTTTATGGTGCCATATGATTTGGACCAGTTACTTCTGCAAGGCAGAAGGGATACATAATTTCTCCTGTATGGGTTGGAGACAAAGATTAACTCGAAGATAAGTTAAGGAACTTGTTTGTCAAAAGGATTGCTTGCTTTGTTTTCGTGTTAGTACCATAAGTTATGTGAATGAACCATGTTCCCTGAAATGCTCAATTAAGGAAGAAGATTTTTAAATGTCAAACATAAATGTGATAAGACCTAATTAGATAACTAAAGAATGTCTATTGAGAGAAGCATGTGGCAGAACCCCCGACGGGTCCGTTCTATGGTAGGATGGTCCTAGAGAATTGAGAGGCTCCTCACTAGTTTTTACTGATGTTTGACCTTTAGGTATTGATAGGTTAGAACCCGATTCATGCCATTTTAGGGGATTGAAATGGGACTATGTCGTACTAATAGAGAGGTTGAGCGACGCATCCCTCTTGTTTCCCATTCTCTTTGAACCAAGTGCAACTTGGATCTGCTTTGGCTTGGGTATTTTTGCGTAAAGTAGGATGTCCAAGACGAGATGCTAGAATGCTGATAGGAAACCTTGAGCACTAGGAATCTAGATTCTGGGTCGATCCTAATGGGTTCAGCCACGAACATTACGTTGCGAGGCGGCGGACTTGGGAATTACTAGGCGACAAACCCCGAAACTTTGCATTGGAGAGCCGGGCAGCGACGCTTATATTTGTTTCTCGATGGACCGCTAAAATGTGCTTGAACAGCCGATAGGCAAGCATGTTACATAGTGTCCTAATTGAATAAATACCAAGCTCATCATCCAAGCTTTTTGAACCACTAAAATCTCCATTGAACCCCAAATGACTAGCAAATGCATCATTACCATCTGATACTTTCTTCTTTCCTTTAACTTTATCTATAATACTAATAGATACACCTAAAGATGTGGAATGGCTCCTTAGTTTCTCCTCAGACGAAGGGCTATCTGTAGATGTAGTACATGATAATGTTTTTTGGTCCATTAAGGCTCCATGATTTTTTATTTTCTTTCTATATATAACCATATCATCATTATTATCCAATGTATCACCACTAGATGCATACCAATTGCGTATCTCATGACAAATAGCATCCATACTCACTCTAAACTCACCCATGACAGGGTTAAAATAGCGATATTCTTTCTACTCAAAGAAAATCCAATGAAAATATATCTTTTAGCCTTTGGATCAAGCTTCTTTTGTATCTCATTTGTCACATTAACATATGCAATACAAATAAACACTTTCAAGTGTGATAGATCAAGATTCTTGCCTGTAAAGCATTTTTCGAAGGTCATTCCATGAACTGCAACTATGGAAGTTTTGTTCATAATATAGACAGCAATATGAAGAGCTTCAAACCAAAAATATTTTTATAAATTCTTTTTAGCCATTAATGCCAATGTAACTACTACAATATGTTTATTTTTTCTTTGTACAAACCCATTTTGTTGTGGGATATACTCACAATTAGACTTTCTCTTTATTTCATGAGATCTTAAGAAGTTAGTGAACTCATTATAGAGATACTCTTCCTCTCCATTTGATGTTTACTTAACTTTCAAGACTAATAGACTTGAAAGTTTTAAAGTGCTCAAATGTGTCACTCTTTTCCTTCATAAAATACACCCACAACTTTCTTAAATAATAATCAATAAACATGATAAAATGTTTGCTACCACCAAGAGATATATTTTGTGTAGATTCCCAAATATGTGTATACACATCATCAAGTATATTCCTACTCACATCTCTATCATGTAGAAAAGATTGTCTTGTCTAGTTAGCAAATTGGCATGCTTCATAATTGTGCAACTCTAAAAGCAAGTAACCGTGTAGCTAACCCTTTGGATTGCATTAATTTTAGTATTTGCATATTTGCATGTCCAATACGTTTGTGCCATATTTCAATGTCTAAACCATTCCTTTACCTTTAGCATACATAACATCATTCATAGCAAGAATTCTAATATCTAAAGTAAGCATGGGGCCAACTCTACATTGTTTTATGACCAACCTAAACTTATTATTGAAATCCTTTCTAAAATAACCTTTGCATTAAATTGAACTTGCAGTCCTTGCTCTACCATCTAACCAACAAACACTAAATTCTTTGTGATGAATAGCACACGTAATATATCCAAGAGACTCTTTGTCTCACCTTCATGCAAGGACAAAAGAACTTTTTCAATGTGTGAAATTGGGTGGCATGAATCATCACTCATTTGCACTATTGGATGTAAAGTTCCTTCAGGTGTAAAGTCTCTTAATCTTTGTATGTATAAATATACAAGTGTGAATACACTCTTATTTGTATCCTAACATATAAATACATTTTATTCTTTGTGTATTGTCACTAATTGGTATACTCATCTTGGGATTCTCTTACTCTCACTCTCAATACTGCTCTTGCTCAATTTCTGTCTCGCACTTCATTGCGCGCTCACCCCCCAACAAACTAGTATCAAAGTTGCAGAAATAATATGTGTGTGCTTTCTAAGGACAGTACGAATAAGTCCTACACACAGGAAGAAGAAGCCAAGCCATTCACCTTTCAACTAATCAATGGAGAGCAAGCATTTCTCTTGACTAGTCAACTGGTCAATTTCATTAGTTGCACTTCTTTAAGATAACATCGGCAGTAGGCAAGCCTTGGCGATGGCCATTTTGTGCTTGACCAAATTGGTCACATGCAAGCAATCACAACATGACTAGGCATGAGGCAATATCCCATCAATAGTTGTCATGACTCAAACATGCATAGAGACTAGGTGTGATAGGCCATAGGGGATGTGACTCAACAAGCAAGTCGCTAAGCGACGGCGTAGTCTGATGTGGCGTGACGAGCCAAGCGTGAGCCATGTCAATGGGCGCTATGGTTTGATAGCTCCTGTTTTGTCAATTTTTTTTAAAAAAATTATATTTTATTTTCTTCTTACTAATGGGGATTCACACGCATAAGCACAGCTCCCAGATTTGTGTATTATGGTTGAAAATTTGGGGATTTTCTTAGATTTAATGTTGATCATACATAACAATGACATTGGATTTGAAAATGATAGAAATTGTGTGCGTTGGTCTTGCAAATTTTAGGGCTTTTCATGTATCAGTCAAGTTTTCCTCAGTTGAGCCAAATGTATTTACATTGGTGCACATTTGGACCTAAGAAATTAGGAGCTTTTGCAAAATTCTATAGAATTTTGCTAAATTTATATATTTTATGCTCTTGAAAACACATATTAATGCAATTGGGGTAGATTGGTTAGTGGAATTTTGGGGCTTTTGTTGAAATTTGTGAATTTTGGAAAATTTGATGTGTGAAATGTTCATCAAGGACATTGCTGAAGTAATCTTAGTACTGCAAGCAATGAAATTTGAGCTTATTATCTTCCACTTGTGAGATTTTAAAGAAAGTACAGAGAATTCTAGTGTTTCTATGTATCAGAAGTACTTTTGGGCACATTTGTATGTACTGTACATGTTTAATAGCTTCCATTGAGTTGAATATATTGCTGAATATTCACGATGTAGCAGTCTTAGTGATCATTTGTATATTTGGGACTATTACAAATGTATTTTTGGTAATATTGCTAAAGTCACTTTGCAGTGGTGTATGCATGGATTATATGCTGAAAACTCACTTATATTATTGAAAGTCATTCCTTCTATTGCTATACATAAACTTGGATCAAATCTTGCTCTTATCTCTTGAAATTTTGGGCTAAAATTAGCTAAATGTTGAGCCTAATATTTAATCTCATAAAATACAACATGGAAACTTAGTAGTTTGCTAAATAGTGGCCACTAATGCTTCTAGCAACAATGATACTAAATCCCTTCTTGAAATGAAGGACAAGATGCAATGCATTTTTTAACTCAAGGATTGTGATGATGCTCTCTTGGAAATCAAGCATACAACTATGATAGATGAGGATTGGGCTAGACTCAACAAGACGGCCATTGCATATATTAAAATGGTTGTATTTGATGATGTACTTATAGACATTAAGTATCTTGATACGGTTTATGCCATATTGAAAAAGTTGAAGGATACTTATGAAAATATAACTATGGTAAATCAAGTGTATCTCATGTGTAAAAATGTGAACATGGAGTTGAATAAGTCTAAGCCAACATCGGAGTATTTGAGTGCTTTCATAGGGATTTTGAGTCAATTGCTTTGTAGGACTCTAGGTTGTAGCCCTTTAATGATAAATTGAAGGCTATTTTCTTGTTGATGACTTTCCTTAATAGCTAGGAGTCTTTGGTCGTTTCACTAAGCAACAACCCTACTTTGACTTTTGATGGTGTTAGGGCTCTATTCTCAATGAGAAGATCAAAAGAAAGTCTAGTAGAGATAATAGTGATTCAACCTATCATTTTAGAGGCAGGTCAAAAAGGAGGGGTAATACAAGAAATAAATGGAAAAGCAGGAGTTAAAGCAATGGCAAACAACAAGATGTTACTTACTATCAATGTGGGCATAAAGGGCATAAAAAGCCGAATTGTCGATACTATAAGAAATATCCAAAAAGAAAGAAACCTCAAGGAAATAAAAATAAGGATGGCAAGAAAGACAATTACATCTCTCCCTCAAAAGAAGCTACAAAGGCAAATGTTGCATCTAGTGTGGTAATTGAAAAGCTCTCTGACACCGGAGAGATACTTGTTGCAGCCTCATGCAATGATGTAGATGTTATGGTAGTAGCAAGTGAGTTGCATATCACCAATAGGGAGGTGATTGATGCCTTATTTTCAGCTCATGATGGACTGTTCCAATCATGGATAGTGGACACTAGTGTCTCTTTTTATGTTACTCCCTCTTTCGAGTCCTTTTCTAAATACAATGTAGGTTGCCTAGGCAAGGTTTACTTGGGTAACAATTATGCATGTAAAATAGAGGGTGTAGGTACCATTCACTTGGCTCTTGAAAATGGCCATGATGGTGGATCTTAGAAGGTCCTCAAGGGCTCTATGCTAATTGTTAAAGGTAGCAAAAATGGGACTTTGTACTATTTGCATTGTAAAGCATTACTTGGCAAGTTTTTGGATGTGGCTGAAGTTCATTTTCATAGATGAAACTTTGGCATAAAAGACTTGGTCATATGAGCCAGAGAGGCCTTCGAGTTCTCTCCTATTTATTAGGGAGATTTGATGTAAAAGGCTTTGGTCTCGACTTTTGTAATGATTGCATGTATGGAAAACATGTGAAGTCTCCTAATTACTCTGGTGTCGTTAAAATTTCCAATGCTCTTGACTTAGTACACTCTGATGTGTGTACTATGCCTGTTAATTCACATGGGGGTACATTGTACTTGGTCACTTTTATTGATGATTTCAGTAGAAATTCATGGGTGTATGTGTTTCTAACGAGTTCAAAAAGTTTCTAATGATGATGGTTTATTGAGTTCAAAAAGTTTCTAATGATGATGTTTTATTTAGGAATGCCATTCAAAACTTTTATTGATGATGTCAGTAGAAAGTCATGCAATTGATCTCCCAATCATGTATTGGAAAATGGCATTCTTGAAGAGGTTTAGTTTGGAAAACTTGCTTCATATGATCATTTGTGTGTCTTTGGTTGTGATGCCTTTGTGCATGTTTCTGTAAATCAGAGAACTAAATCCATCAAGGGCATCCTCATGGGATATGGAGTTGAGGGAGAGATGGCTTATAGAGTTTAGATTCCTTAAGATAGGAAGAAAGTACGTAGCCGAGATACGTAGCCGAGATGTAGTGTTTAATGAGGCAAAGTTGTTGAAAAATGATATACGTGGTGACCTTGATACAAAGAATGTCAAATTTCAGCATGAATAGCTTGCCATCCAGCAACCATTAGTTGAAGATTATGTTCCTTTTGATGCTGAAAATGAGCAGCAATCTATTGTGCTACAAGTAGAAGATAATGGACAACAAAGATCTGTATCCTTGGATTTAGAGTTGGATCAGATGGATGAGAATACTACTTTTCTTCATGGTGATCTAGATGAAGAGTTGTACATGAAACCGTCTAAAGGTTTTGCTATTCCAGGGAAAGAGCATATAGTTTGTAAGTTGAAATGTTGCTTATATGGGTTGAAACAAGCCCCTAGACAATGAAATAAAAAGTTTGATACTTTTATGTTTAGTCATGGATTTAAACATAGTCATGCAGATCATTGCTTATAAACTAAAAAGACTGATAATGGAAGCCTTATTGTGCTAGTCTTATGTGTGGATGACATGCTAATTGCAGGAAAGTATAAAAGTACTTTAAATGCTCTTAAAAGGCAACTGAATTTAGCCTTCTCAATGAAAGATTTGGGGGAAGCTGAACATATTTTAGGCATGCGCATGAAAAGAGATAGAGGACAACACTTGTTTCTCTCATATGACAAGTTTATCAACAAAGTACTTTGAATATTTTAATATGGCTAATGCTAAGCCTCTTGGTGTGCCTTTACTGCGATATGCAAAGCTTAGCAAATCTGATTGCCCAAAAGATGATGTAGTTGCTATTACTATGAAGGGCATACTTTATGCATCAACTTGTGGTTCTTGGATGTATGCCATGGTTGCAACTCATCCTGACATTGCTAATGCAGTAGGAATTGTTACTAGATTCATATCTAACCCTAGCAAGCCACATTGGGAAGCAATAAAATGTATCTTAAGATACTTAAAAGGTACACAAGAAAAGTGTATATGCTATGGAAAGGGTACACTAGATTTGCAAGGATTCTGTGATTCAGACATGGCAAGAGATCTTGACACTAGAAAATCTATTAGTGGTTAGTCTTTACTTTGTTTGGTGGTGCTATTTTGTGGTATTCAATGTTGTAGAAAATTGTAGCATTGAGCACTACAGAGAAGCTAAATATATTTCATCACAAAAGCTTTTAAGGAAGTTATTTGGCTTGGCTGTTTGGTCAAGGATTTTATTATTTCTTCTCTTACTCCAATGCTTGGTTGTGATAGCCAGAGTGCCGTATGTCTGGCTAAGAATGCCATGTTTCATGCACGTACCAAATACATAGATTTTCAATAAAACTTCATTTGAAAGGTCTTGCATGATGGTCTTGTCACACTCACTAAGGTCAAAACTTAAGATAGCCTTGTCGATATTCTCACTAAGAGTCTTGCAAAGGCTTAACATGAGAATTGTATTCAATTAGTGGAAGTTGGCTAGCTTAAAGGTAACACTTCAAGCCTTTAAATGGGAGGTTATCGGGCGTAAAGTTTGTTAATCTATGTGTATAAACTTATGGGTGTGAACACATCCTTATTTGTACCCTAACATATACATGCATTTTATTATTTGTATACTATCACTAATTGGTACACTCATCTTGGGATTCTTTCTTTTACTCTCAATACTGCTCTTGCTCCATTTCTATCTCGCACTTCATTGCACACTCAGCCCCCCAACATGCATACATAACCCGGAATTTGTAAATCCAACATCTCTTCAAACCATTCAACATGGATGGTTACATGATTAGATATACATGAATCAACATGCCATACATCATCATGTGTCTTCTTTTCTAAAACAACATTCATCACATGATGCATAACAAATAGATGCTCATTTTTTATCTTCATTCTATCGTGAAGATGATGCATAATTTTCTTGCTGTAATTTACAATTGTGCATATTATCTTTCTTAGTGTAACATTGGGCTAGAATATGATCTATTTTACCACAATAATGGCAAGTAATACTACATATGTAAGAATCTCTATTCTACCCTTTATCTCTTCCTCTAGAGCTCCCCTCATCTCTAAACTTGTCATGGCCTCCTCAAACTTGCATAGTACCAAACTATTGATTTAACTTATTTTGTTGGTTATCACCAATACGTCCCGTACCATGACCTCTTCAAGAGGTTTTGGTATGTCCTCTTTTTGGACTTGAGTAAAATGCTTGGACATGTTTAGCACTTCTTTTAGATGAATAACCCAAATAAGAAAGCACTTTCATTCTAATTTGACTCATGTATCCCAATAATTGGCTGTGCCCCAGAGACACACTTGGCTAGTCGATTATGGTGACAATATGGTCACACATACTATACATGTAATAGATACAGTGTTGATCTTAGAGCCTTTAGCAAAAATCCTAGGTCCCATACATTTCTTTCATTTGCCATCCCCAAAAGTGGTGCGGTAGCCTTCATCATCTAGCTACCATATGCTCCTCAAATATCTTCTTGAGCTAGGATACATGCCTCACATTATGCAAGATGAAGACTAAACCATGCTGAAAGGCCAAGTGCACACTGCCAATCCTTACAATGTCACACACATAGTTGTCCACCAAGTGGACAATACCATGTCTACTACCATTATCGTTAGAAAACCAGTCAGGTGTGGTGTCACATGGAATGAAGCACTTGAATCAAGAATCCAAGTGTGCATGTCATCATCAGAATTTGCAATCAATGACTGTGCACTAAAGGAAAAAGTAATGAGTACGTCACTGCCACTCTCACTCTTGTAACTGACTACATTGACTTTCTCTATTCTTACACTGCTCTTCATTGCATGTTTGCTATGCTTTTTCTCATCTTCGATATCATCAATGTCTTTTACCCTTGCCCTTCTTTTTCTTCCACTTAAAGTAATCTCACTCTAAGTGACCTTTCTTGCCACAATGATGGCACTCTATATTTTTTCCATGGCACTTGCTACATGCTTTATTTTCAGAATCACCCTTTTGTTGGAATCTGCCTCTAGTACGTAGTGCATGGGAAGACTTGTTTGCTAAATTATTTTGCCAATTTAGCTCTTCCATGAGTAAAGAGCTTTCCACATCTAAATATAACAGTATGGTATTAGAGTTACTCATTGTTGTCGTAAAAGTGTCTCAGCTTTTAGGCAAAGTGCATAGCAAAAATGTTGCCTTGAACTCCTCATCAAATTTGAACTCCAAAGCAATCAGCTAGCTGAAAATAGAGTTAAACTCTGTCACATGTATAGACATAGACGTACCTTCCTTCATACTAAGGTCTATCAAAAATTTCAACCAATAAACCTTGCTTACCACACTTTCTTGAGCATATAACTTCTCAAGTCTTTGTTACATATCATAAGCAGGTTTCAAATCTCTATGTTAAATAACAAAGTGTCTGACATTGAAAGCTCTATGGTAGAGCATGCAAGCTCATCTAACTCATCCCACTCATCTTGATCCATGATTGTTGGTTTTACTCCTTTTGTCTTTATGGGCTTCACAAGTTTCTTGTGCACCAATACATTATAGCATTGCTTCTGCCATATAGTGAAGTTTTGTGCATCCTCAACCTTCTTAATGTGCAAAAGATTTGCTATCATTGTTGCGAGCCATTATTTATAGCCCAAAAATGTCTCAAAGGTCAACAAATGTAATTCTGACTATCACACAAATGACCAAGGTACAAAATAAGTACCAAGAAACAATGAAAAACCAAGTAATTACAAAAATTTTAGATATGAAAATGAATTTTTAGAGTCACAAAATGTGTTATATAGCACATCACAAGTAATTGTAGCTATGCGATATGCCAATACATCAAATTGCATGAGCAAGCCCTAATTTTTGGATGCAATTTTAACTCCAAATTATGCATCCAAGGGTGAAATTTGACCAAGGTTAAAAGTCCCAAAATTTATCTGCTCAAACTGCTCTAATTGTATCATACATTGCTCCAAAATCAAGCATAACTCTCAAGTAGATTCCACGATCCAATTTTGCTAAGATTTTACAAATTTTTATAAGCCCCAAAATTTTCGGGGGTCCAATGTGCTCAATTTGCATAGAAATTATACTGTAAGTGCATATTAAGACCAAACTTGACACAAAATTTTAAAAATTTTATAGAAGTCCCAAATTATGTGGGGTCCAATGTATTAAAATTTTAGAAATTTGTATTTTTCACTATGCAATTTTCACAAATACATGAAAAGTTTCAATTTGAGATCCAACTATATGTAAATTTCACAAATTTTACTCAGTCAAGTAAAATCTCCAAGTATATGTTAGAAGCCCAAATTGCAAGAGTAAATGCATGAACAATCTTTAGGATTTCTCAATCTATGCTTTTTCGCGTGTGGTAGCCCACAAAATTTACCAAAGGATAAACTTTTTGGAAAAAAACGTGACTTTTGTTAAGACAAAAAATATGGACTATGGAGACGCTATATGCAATCTGTGTTGACTTGCGAATTGCTACCGACTACTACCTTAACCTGCACCTGACTGCGACTAGTGACTTGCAAATAGATTGTGTCCTATGATCTATGCGTAGGTTGCATGTCCTGCATGACCTGCAAATTGCTCTTGATGACCTGTGTGACATGTGACTTGATCAAGATTGAAGACCTCTTATTATTCTCTTTACATGGGATGAGCTAACATGGCTTGAATGAACTCCGAGAAGCATGCTCATGATGATTGATGCTCTAATACTAGTTTGAAGTATTCGATGCGTAGAGATGTAATGGTTACCGATGGTGATGGCAGCGAGAGACGAAAATGTAATCAATAGTAGAGAGTAGAAAGTGAGAGTTGTATGATGTGTGGGTACAACAATAATTTGTACCTCTTTTAGGTTTTTGAGATAGATATATGTAAAGTATAAGTGCTAAGCATGAGTTCATACTCCTATATATATAAAAGGCTTGGTGATTCTTTATTCCCAACAAATAGTTGTTGAGGCATCTGTAATGCTTTTTACTTTTAAAACATAATCATTTACAGAAATCTTCTCTTTCTTTAGAGTATTTAACTTTTCCTTGAGTTAAATCTTTTATGTCTTTGTATTTACTAAAGTCATGTTCTTGAAAATTATCCAAGCTACATGTGAAGTTTTTACATTTTTTATATGTCCTAGCATAGTATTATCAATGACTATATATAGCTAATACATCACCTTTTTGGCTTTTTCATTCCATTCTTTCCATACCTTTAATTCTTTTGTAGTCACGAGATTACTTTGCTCCATTAGGGCCAAAAACGCTTCAAAAAATGCACTTTTGTTAATCACGGGATTAAGGAAAGGGCCAAAGAGAGTTCGCCACGTGTGCAAGAATATGGTATTCTTGTCTCCTCTTTTTTAGAGATAGTGGAGTCCATTTCGTGATTATCTCTTCTTTTTTAGCCAAAACCCCTAAAGTCTGACATGTTTTGGAGTCCCAAAGACGTTATTTACTTACAAATCTGACAAAATACATGACAGAGATGTGATGAAATTAATAATGAGTTTTTTGAAAGTCGGGAGATCTTTCAATATTGTTTTTGGCGCCCAATACATACTCGTTTGGGTTCTTGGCGCTACTTTTTAGTTCATTCACCCCTCTTTGAGCTTCTTTCTCTGCGCTTTCATTCTTTTCATGGCTTCCTCCAGGTGCCCTTCTCGTTTAATACACTCTTGCACAGTCTATAGCCAGGGAGTAGATGGAAATTTTGAGCCCAAAACCTTTGCTGTAAACGATTGGGTTACCATGCTGCCATCTTGCAAGGGCTCTCATAAGGTGAAAAGAAGGAAACGAGAAGATATAAAACATCACTGGAAGGGGCGTATCATTGCCTTCAAAATTATGCCCGAAGGCTGGTTTGTCAAGGTGCAACATGTTTACATGGCCAAGGATATGCACTTGCCTCCAAACGAACGTGTTTCCCAACAAACACATTGTAAGTTATAAGTTGAATAACGTATATAATTATTTTCCATTTATGCAAGTTCTAACAAACGGTTCGTCATTGTAGATATCTTTCCGTCAACAAGTATTGAATGGCAACCTGTGGAAAGCCTAAGTGGAACTTTCCATGCCATTCATAAGGGATTGGCAGACATTATTTATGCCGATCAAACTGTGTCTTTTTATAGTGAATGCAAGGTTTTTATATATTATGCACAGTATGTGGTTCCCTCTAAAGCGGATAGGTATGGGAATATCGAAGATTTGCCATTGCCAAGTCTTTCATCTCTAAATTGGGAGATTCCTGACAAGGTAACAGTGCAAAGTTTCAAATTCAAAATATCTCAGGATATTAAGAAGTCCATGACAGCTGGAAGGATCTCAAGAAGAATACGTTTATCATGGTTTGTACCCCTCCATATCTTCGTGGCTTGCTTCAAAACAGCAAATTTACAAAGAATGAAGGTATCCTGGTTAAGTAGAAACTTTTCGGAAGAGGATTTGGACAACACTATAGGGACGCATTGGAAATCTAGAGAGTGCGATCATAAAGGTGATATCTTGAGGTGCAGTGCATGCCCTCAATCCTTGGCTTTGGCTGACAGTATCCCTCGCCAAAATCTCGCTTTGGCCTTTGAGTACAGGCGATACAAACTAAGATTGGGTGTTTGGGTTCCCTTGGATTCTGATACAGAGAACACACCATATGAACTTGTGGTGCACGTTTTTCCGCATGAAGAAGTAAAGAAGGTGAGTGTTACTTCCAATTGGAGTCTAAAAGATGTGAGGGATACATTGGAATTGCTAGACAATATATCCCCTACATACAAGTTCAAAGTGAATGGTGTAACAATTGGTAAAAGAGCCGAGCGCTCTTTCTTTTGTACGAGTTGTTTGTCTCCCACAATTGTGAGTTTGGGGCCTTAAGAATGAAAACTTGGCAGGAATTTATCTCAATAGACTGTCCTTAAGATATTTTTAAATGGGAACTTCATAAGCTATCGTGAAGCAAGTCGCCTTTCGAATGTGTATAAATAAAATGTACATTGCATCCGATTTACAAGTGAAAATTTTCATTGCACAATGAGGTACAAAAATTGCATAAAAATGTAGAAGGCCAAAATAATAAGGCTCGTGTATAAAATGTACATTGCATTCGATTTACAAGTGAAAATTTTCATTACACAATGAGATACAAAAATTGCATAAAAATGTACAAAGCCAAAATAAAATGGCTCGTGTATGCTTATGTTTGCTATTTTCATTCTTTATCGATTTCTTCAAAGATATTTTTTCTCACGGGGCCTTTCTTTGATTGTTGGAAAAATTTGACCTTTACAGGTAGTCTCCTTTCTTGGGGCTTAAGAGGGGATGGATCAAATTTAAGAGGAGAGAGCACTGGCATTCCTTTTTTCTTAGACTCTGCAGCAGTGGTCCCACTGCCTTTTCCCTTGCCCTTGTCTTTACCATTGCCATTGTCCTTACCCTTTCCCTTGACCTTTCCCTTGCTTGTGCCCTTGGCCATTGATGTATTGGGAGGAAGAGGGGAGTCAGGATCATATGGTGTGATTGCTTTGTCTAGAATCAGCTCGATGCATCTCTCCCTTATCCACCAAATATATGATTCAGGATAGTCTCTACACTGTAAGAATAAATGTTATAAGTTAGTGAAAAGACATCATGATAAGGGTTACACAAACATCAAATGAAATAAACTTACATTCACTCCCTCTATTTGTAACAGCTTTGAATCCACTATTCTGCAAATGTTTGAGATAACTCTCCATCCACAAGAATGCGCATCGCTTTGCAATGGGACTTCTTGTAGAAGAAAAGTATACGGCCTTTGAGGATCAGCAAGATCCTCGTATGTTGTATCCAAAAAGGTAGAAACGAGTCTAGCAGCACTGCAAAAGGAAGCTTTGTAAGTTCAAAATATTATTTATAAAAGAAATCAAAGAAAGTAATTTTCTTCCAACATACATCCGTGCTTGACCGTGAACACCGCTGAGAGAATTCATAAAGATAATTTCCCTTGAAAGACAATTAATGTAGATGAGACTCCAATGCCCTCTGCAAATTCATAAAAGAGGTGAGTAGAAGGGTGAAAGCAAATGAACATAAATTCTCCTCTACAGAAAAAGAAAAATACCTTTCTACATAAGGGAAAAAGATGTGGTAATTTCTCACACTATCGAAGCTACGAAAAAATGGTAAAATATTAGAACCAGATTTTGCAAAAAGTCCCACAGAGAGAAGTGGATCCACAATGTATATGGTTCTTCGGATATCGAGAGTGAGAGAGGACACCAATGCCCTGCAGATAATAGCAAAAGCTATTCAATACCAATTTCATCCAAAATATAATTGAAAAGACTTAACTTATGCAACAAAAAACCTTACCTTATGCAACAAAATACCACGGAGTCAGATAGTTGGACATCCCTTTTTTCCAACATGGGCTTGTCCTCGGGAGATATACTAAGATATTCCTCCTCAGATTCCCCAGCAACATTCACAAGAATTTGCCCATACACTTTGCCCATCCTCTCGCTGTTGACGGGAGCAAGTGATGCGGCTTTCCTCTTGTAAACATCCTCTTCAGTTTCAAACATCTCTTGATTTTCTTCACTCAAGAAAGCCTCCTGCTGGGTGGCACCCTGCTGGGTGGGACCCCTTGTAGGGTAAAGGTCACTAACATCTTCAACTTTAAGCTTTTTCTCTTTCCTAGACAATTTTGGGGGAATGTTGAGGATTTCAAAGGCTTTTTGATCATTGGAAGGCAAGGGCCTCAGGACTTTGTCAAACCTATACCTCACTCTGCTAATGATGCTGAAATCTTTATTCATAAGGGTGATCCTATGAGCATGGGCGGCAGCAATGTAAGCGTCGTTCATGAAATCAATAACAAAATCTTCTGCAGCCTCTTGCAGGGCAAGAATGGCTGAGAGTTGCCACCTCTTATTTAGACCAGAGACAGTTGCCACTTGAGACAATCTATCAGAGATCTCTTTAACCACCCTTATAAAAGCAGCTTTTGGAATGACATGCTGGGTAGCTCTTTGGGCTTTCCTGATTTCACTGAAACATCTTTGCATATAGAAGAACCTGGACTTCCTCTTTCTCTTTTCTGACTTGGGGTGTTCAGTGGCTTCAGCAGATGTGGGCTCAGGTACCATTGAAGGGAATGAATCTTTCACAGGGTAAGCCTCATCCTTTGCTTCCTCAACTTCAGGTGAAGTAACATTTATGGAAGATGTAAGGACAACACCTGGTGTAGGAGGGATTTCTGTTCTTGAATGCTCTGGAGCCTGTGATGGACCAGCTTCTTCTACCCCCTTAGATTCATCAAATTTTAACTTTCTTCTACCCCCACTGTCCTTCCCATCTAAATACACTCTTCTTGCAGTTTGCTTTGTCCTTGCCATCCAGAAAATGAAAAAAAACAACCAGGACAAGATGAGAAGATAATACGGCGCGAATAGGAGTCGGAGATGACAAGACGATACGGCGCGATGAGAAGCGAACGCACAGACTGCTTTAGCGCCCTCGCTCCGTATCGGAGATGTGAAGATGATACGGCGCGATAAGGAGATTGCGACCACACCGTTCCAGCGCCCTCGCTCCGTATCAGAGGTGAGGCGCCGATACGGCGCGATTAGGTGAAAGCGTGAAGGCCGTTTGGACGCACTCGCTCCGTATCAGAGGTGAGGCGCCGATACGGCGCGATTAGGTGAAAGCGTGAAGGCCGTTTGGACGCACTCGCTCCGTATCAGAGGTGAGGCGACGATACGGCGCGATTAGGTGAAAGCGTGAAGGCCGTTTGGACGCACTCGCTCTGTATCAGAGGTGAGGCGCCGATACGGCGCGATTAGGTGAAAGCGACAAGGCCGTTTGGACGCACTCGCTCCGTATCAGAGACGACACGCCGATACGGCGCGATAAGGAGAAAGCGACTACGCCATTTGGACGCCCTCGCTCCGTATCGGCACACCTCTTTTTGCTTGCGGAAAAGTGTACACGTCGGATAAATGACCACTTATATACCCAGGTAAATCATGACACGTGTCAGACACGTCTCCGATACTGATTGTGCCACGTGTCTGCATTAATGGTCCGTATGCTACGTGTCAACTAATTACGGGTCCACTTGTTCGCCACGTGGTTTTCGCACACGTGTTACCCAACGGATACTGCCAGGTGGCATAATCCGCGCCTACATAAGGGTGTGTTTCGTATCTGTACGGTTTTTTTGGTTTCTGACCTTTGTCTGTTTTGCTGATACGGCGCGAGAGCGACCTTTGGCTTTCTTCGCTTTTCTCTCTTCGCTTCGTTTTGGAGGTTCTGTAGATCTAGTCTTCTTTCAGTGTTCCTAAAGCTCGTGTGACCACTTTTGTTGTGGCTGTAGCACTTCTTACTGGGATCGCCGATACGGCGCGAGGGGGCCTTTCCGTCTCAATCGTTTCTCTCTTATCGCGCCGTATCGTGAGAAGTTAGAAACATGTCTCAACCCATACTCTAGTCTTCTTTCAGCGTTCCTGAGGCTCGTGTGACTACTTTTGTTGTGGCTCTAGCACTTCTTACTGGGATCGCCGATACGGCGCGAGGGGGCCTTTCCGTCTCAATCGTTTCTCTCTTATCGCGCCGTATCGTGAGAAGTTAGAAACATGTCTGAACCCATACAATCCACGGTTTTTTCAGGAACTGGTAAAAGAAGAAGGCTTTCAAAAGGCTCAAGTTCATCAATAGCTGATCAGCCTGTGCATTCCTTTTCCTCTCCATCCTCTGCCACCAGTGTGAGAAAGCCAAGTACATCTCCAGGGAAGCAAACGCCAGTAGTGAGATGTCGAGTATCAGAGCTCATTGATATCACTCCATCAGAGAGGCTACTTGATTTTATGCTTCAGAATGGAATGGATGTCTCATTCTATGGAGTTGTGAAAAATATTTTTAATCCTGATTGGGAACTTGACAAAGTTCTGAAATCTTGTGAAAATTTTATTATGGACGACTTTTTGGAGTTTGAAACTCTTGCAGGTCCTTCTGTTGAAGTTGGCACAATTGAATATGTCCATATTCCCATTGGGTCAACAGGAAATGAAAAGAAAGTATTTACTAGAAAGTGCAGGGCTCACTCTCTGGAGAGGTTTCAATTAACAGACATATTTTGCTGCACTCATTCCAGAAACTGCAAGATGATGAGAAAATCTGCTGCTTTTATTGTATTCATCCTTGTCAAATACCCTATGAAAGCTGAGGAGCAACAGTTGGAAGGAGCAAAGACTGCCAGCTTTTGCATGTTGGATGATCTGGCAGATGAAAGGGAAGCAGAGGAGGTTGTAGATACAGATTTTGAGGCTTCCATTGCTGAGAATTTGGATGTTGCTCACTTCAAAGCTGAGACTATCATTGAGGAGAGCCAAGGAGATACAAACCCTCAACCTGATGAGAGTTCTCACCATATTGTTCCTTCCCTGCCATGTATACCTTTCAAGGACAAGGAGTACATTTTACTCTCAGATATTCAAAAACTTTTTAAACTCAGGGAAGATTATTGTCTTGCAATTATTGCAGAAGCTTTTGATGCTGCTAATGGGATAATTGACACAGAAAATGAATCAAAGGAAGAGATTCTGAAGCTTGATAAAGAAACTCTAGATGATAAGTTTATTGATGCTGGTGAGGCATTCTCTCTTTGTTTTGAAAAGGCCAAAGAAGCTGAAAAAGAGTTGAGTATTACTGATGAGGACTTCGATCGCATTCAAAGCGAGCTCGGCATTTCCAATTTTGGAAGAGAGGAGTCTGAATATGTTAAAGAATTGACTAACACCAATGAGACAGCATCATCAATTAATTTATGGAATCCATTTAAATTGGAGTACGATGAAAATCAAGTGGTAAGATAATTTTGAATTTGCTTTTACACATTGGTAGGTTTACATTTCATGCTCATTCAGTATGGGTTTTATTTGCAGTTGGAGATTGCCGATACAGATAACTTCTTGGGGCGTGCCAAAGGATCGAGAATTGCTAGTAACACCACCAAAGACATTGCACTCGGCCACTACTTGGCCAGGATTGACCCTGAATCCTTTTTTGTACTTCATAGTAGTTTCTCAGAGGACGCAGCATGGCCGATACTTTGTATTAAAGCTCTTACAAGGCTTCTAGGTTTCTCAGGATTACAATATAATGCCCACAAAATAATGTTTTTGGAAAAGACTGCAGCAATTAGGATTTTTGGCTACGGTCCAGGTTACTCTGCTTCTAGAGCAGGATACTTTTTGGCGTTTTCATCCTACGCCTTAGCTGCAAGCAGAACTGATGTAAAATCTATAGCTGGCTACAAGAGAAAAAAATTTCTACGTTATAGAGGAAAGATTCCCGAGGAGGAAGAGAATGTTAGAGTTTTGGAAAGCTAGCTTTGTATATATTCTTTCTTATATATAAAAGTGCGATTGCTCATGTGTCATTGCCGTCTTTTATTTGCATTCTTTGAAGTTGTCGTCGAAAAAACCAGTTGAATAGCTCCTCCAAAGCATTGCTTTTTGTACCTCCTCCCCCATGCCTTGTGCCTCGAAAATACATTGTGCGTGGTTGATAGTGGGATTTTTCCATGCCTTGGTTGCTATAAGTTGCTAAGGGGCCATGCTCCTCCACAAAGAAAGGTCCATGAATATGAAGAATATGCTGCAATACAAAGTTACACAAATTTTATACCAATTGAAAAACTTGTCAAAATAAGCCGATATTAAATAATTATTACTTTACCAGATAAAAAGTGATATCTTTTTCTCCCCATGCCTCTTTTATCGCTTGAACAAGCTTTGTGATTGATCTTTTGAACTCTTCCGCATATGTATATGTTGTCTTATGTTGCCTGAGGAGTTTCAGAAAAACATCAAGGTGTATCCAGACCTCCATTCTAAGAAATGCAAGCCTGGGCGTGCTTGCAACATTTGTTGTGATGTCACATAGCTCTCTCCAACACTCCCAAGCTGCATTCACCTGCTTTCCTGAATGGTTTCCTAAGAATCGTCTAGCTTTTGAGCCTCCCATAGAGACATCGGCCAATATATCTCTTGTTTTTCCTGAAAGTATTGGATCCTTTCTCAAGCGAACTTGCCCCCATGAAATCCCATTTTCGATAGCAATGCCTCGCATTTATCAATACACTCATCTGATAAAGATAATGGCTTAATGGAATATGCATAGTCAAGATGCAACCTGAGAAGCTTATCGATTATTCTAATCTCTGCATGCAAAGTACAAATATGAACATTCTTAAGAGAGATGGAAAGAATGGGATCCCAGATGTCTTCTATGTTTTTAAATTTACTCAAATCTATAGAGTCTCTATTTGGGGCTCTTCTTACTGGTCGCAAACTACTCCAATCTTTGGATCCAACACTTTCCATGCAATAAATGCAAGGATATTTTGCATTTGCACCATTACATATTCCAAGCATACATTTGATAGTTTTCAAATCAGCACTCATATGCCATTCCACATTAAATTTACCAACCCCATCAACTACCAACATTTCGCCTTCACTTTGAGACTTAATGATATTTGGAATACCTGTATGGTTGAACAACCATTTCAACGTTTGATGATTTTCAATTGGTACCTGGGCTGCACCAATCCACCAAATCTCCATCTCGGATTGGATCTTATGCAATGGAGCTTTGCCCTCGCCATTGCCATGGTCCAATGCCATGTTCATGAGGCAAATGCTAATTCTTTCCATCTTTTGTCCCTTTTGAATCTGTGCTTCATCCAACTTCAAGGCAAACTTTAGAACACCATAACTTTCTTCTACTGTGATTTTATACATGTGAACCATTGCAATTTGCACCTTTTTTAGATCAAGCCATATATTGTTAAACTCATTGTAATAAAAAATTGCCTGTTTTTTTTGTTTTTCATAGGACATAGACCTTTCGATGTGAAAGTAATCTCCAAAAACATGTGGAATCTTGCGATTCATGGAAATTCTTGCAGTGGAAACTGCAAGGGCTCGGGGCAATCCAAATATAGTTACCCTATTGCGTTTAAGATTTTTAAACCATAATCCAGAGATAGCACGGTAACCTTTCCGACTTATACCCACAGTATCGCATGTCTCTACGATTTCATTTGCTTTCACTGTGCCTTTTAAATCCTTCACTAACTCTCTCAGAGTTGGACCTCTCAAATCCACATTTTCTGGTGACTTAAGAATCCTCAAAATGTCTTTCTTATTCATGGTTTCCTTCAAAAGTTTGATTCTTTCCTCATTCTCTCGGATATTTATGCCTAATATGTTAGAGACATATTTCTTTGTAAGATTTAGTCTTCTTTTCTTTGCTCTCTCACACAAGCTGGTTATATTTTTTAACGGTCTCTTCCTCTCTCTTAATCCTACTGGAGTTTCTCTCAAGCGTATTAGCTTATTCTGCAATGAATTGTTAACATTTTTCAAAATATCAATCTGACTTGTCAACTCTAAAATTTTTGTTTGTGTAGTTTCTAGTGCTTTTTTCATTTCGTGCACTTGAGCTATATATGTGTAAGATGCAGAGTATAACCTCATACAGTAGCCAAGCATTCCATTGTAACCTTCTCCAGCATATCTTATATAGTCATGGACATTCAAAAAAGGAGGTGGTTTACCTGTAGAAGGATCCCTGGGATAGATATTTCCATCCACCCACAAATCTATATGCTTCATTCCTTGTGTTCGCAACCTATTGGCTTCAATCTCATCTATCAATACTCGATGATGTATACTTCTCCAAGATGTGTAAGTCGGATCTAGCTGAATAGATAGCTTGTATTTACGTGTGCTTGCGCCTGTGTTATTTGAAGTAGTATTGCTAGACATTCTGGCAAATGAACCGAGCAAGAATCTCACAGTGATAGAAAGCAAGTGCAGCAAAAGGAATGGTAAAAGAGAATAGTGTATAGAAAGAAAACGCGGGAGCAAACAAATGCGAAGTTCGTACGAAAATCTCGAAAATACAAAATCTCTCGAGTTCCAAGACAATAAACGGCCGAAAAGGTGACCCCTGACCCGGATTAAAAGATGAGGGCAATTAATGGCCGACCTCTTCAATGAACCAAATATTCTCTCATTAATCACATCTGGACAACCAAATTTAGAGGTTTTATTCTTCCTAAACCTCAACTAATTAGCAACTTAATCACTTTCTTACAAGTGCCATTTTTGAAGCGTTTTTGGCCCTAATGCTGGTTCCCTTTCTTCACCTAAAACAAAATCATAGAGGTCTTTTCCAATAAGAAAGTTTGTCACATGAAACTTCCATGATAGGTCATTGTTCTTGTCCAACTTCTCAATGATGGGGCTTTCACTATTCTTTGTCATTATTACAAAATTGATACAAAACAACAAGCATGTTTTCTACAACCTTAATAACTGCAAGCTACACTAAGCCTTTTTCACTGGCTACATAACAATACATGTTAATCTACAACCTATTTGTAGATAAAAATTGTGTTTTCTTCTTGGCAAACACCTCAGAACTTATAGATTTAAAATCTATAACCCATATATCCACTTTCAGTTGCTACAATTAAAGTTGCAATATACCTCAAAACTACTATACACAATCTTACAAGTCTAAAACGGGGTCTAAAATGGCCTTAGATGATTAAAAAAGTAGCAACTTACACAATATACAATGCTCTACTCGCACACCAAATCTCATAGCAATGTGAGGTTTTTTAATCTACCTTGCTTCTGGTTTCTCCAGAGGCACTATCCAAGAGAAAGAGTGAGAGAATAGGAGAGCTTCTTGTACATTGCTTACTTGCTTGATCCTTGCTCCTTTCTCTTCACTTCAACCTTCAAACCTAGCCTCTCTTAGTGGTGCCTCTTTGATATCATGTCACAAATCACATAGTGGGGAGTTGAGTTGTTGCGCCAACCACACACCATACACACAAAAGGAAGCTCACTCAAGTACACAAGAAGAGAGATGGAGGCAAAAACGCGCTCTTGCTAGTTTCTTCTTCTTTTTTTCACACATTATACAAAGTATAGATAAGATACAACATAAAGAAAAGTTGCCTATTAAGTCAAACAGTGCATAATTGACTATACTAATCGACAAGCACTAGAACTATGCCACATGTAGGTAGTTGCAAAAAACCAAATATAATAAGTGATAATTCAATGGCCATGTGAGGATCATTGATATACTAAGTCTAGACGTGTTGATCTATCTAACCACGCGGTCCATCATCAATGTCCACACTTGTTACGCTTATCATCTCAATAGCAATCCTTAGGAGAAGTCTTTTCAAGCCATTGTACGAATGTTCTAACTATTGCGTACGTCCATACAAAAGTAAATAGTTATGACCATCTATGCTAATATGTATTACATGTATTACGAAATAGAGTTGTCATCTTAATCATACTTATTGAGATTTACTAGTTTAGGAGCTTGCAATGGCATAATCCAATCATGGACCAAACTATTGATTCTGAGAGTACAATGTAACATTCCCACATATTGTCTCAATTTCAATGAGCTAGTACTCTAGTTTATGATTTATATCTAGTTTGCATATATATGTGTTTTGTTAAGAAGAGTTGAAAGGTTATCCCCCATATAGCATCTTATTCACATGGATGAATTGAGAGCTCAACTATTTGGGCCTTTCACCCATGCATTGATTGAGTGCTCAATGAAGCATAATAAGTTTATGCAAGCCAAGACATGTTGACATATAGGAGACAAATCTTGCTAGGTCTTTAGTGTTGATATTGAGGAGCTAGCATATCCTTTTTGTCAATCTCTATTTTAGGTTATAGAACAAATGTCACTTTTAAAACATGTTATTATTGTCAAAGTGATGAAGAAGCATAAGAATAGGGTCAAAACGATGAAGAGGTAGTCCCCCTATATTATAGAAATTGGTGATAAAATCAATCAAACCCCCCCAATACCATAACTTTATAGCTTTTCCCAACATACTACAAAAGATGTAGGCTTAATGTCTCAATTTTAAGCTCCTAAAACAACATTTGTGTAGCTAATGAAAATTATGCACATGTAGTTCATTGTCCAGGTTGGAAAACCAAAGCAATGTAAATTATGCATCAATTTAAAACTCCTTTTTCAAGTCATCTTATTTTGCAAGCCTTCATGACAATATGATATACAATCCAATTATTTTAAACACCAGTTTCAATGTCAAGGCAATATTAGTTGTTTTTAATTTGAAAGCTCAAGACATATGATGGTACCCTAGGATATTGGCATGATAGTTCAACGAAAAAGGAACACAGACTCAAAATAGAAAGTATGAATTATACCTAAAAGAGTTTAGAATCTAGTATGGTGACTCAATGTGGGGATAAGGGCCGATAAAGCATTACAAAGGTCTAAAAAATCACAAGTATGAGCAACAAAGGATCATCCAAATCAAACAGGGATGCTAAACGCAAAGATTTGATGCAAAACTCCTAGCACCCAAAAGAAAATAGCTGAAATGGTATGAATATGCTTGTTTATTGAGATTCTAATGCCCTTAGCTACCATGCTCTAATTGCCTACAATCAAGGAAATATATGAGCCACGTAGTTCCATAATTTTAGACAACCTATATTCCCACACTGTCGATTGTATAATTATCCATGTGCTCTTTAAGGGACAAGCCTAAAATGCAATTACCTAGGTCCAATAATGCTCTATGTATGTCTTGTAGTAAAAAAGCTATCCAATGTTATATTGGTCTTTTGCACTTAGCCTTGTTCTTAAAGGAAACATTGATGGCTAAGGAAGTATTTCAACTAGGGCACTTTGTCTAGCTTTTTGGATATGTATATCTTAACTATCAATACTATTTTAGATCACATTTTAAACCATTTGCTAGAGCTTTAAATTGTACCTAGTAGCATTAGCTATGGCAATAAGGAGAAATAATCCACATCAACAAGATGAAAGAATAAGTGCAACTTCTAGATCACCACTTCTCCATGTTAACTTGAGGTGATATGCCATTGTTATAGGCATCATGGAATAATATGTATTGCACAAAGAAAAGGACGATGTTGGACATAACAACAAGTTTAGCATCAAGACTTTCTTGGTCAACCTAGTTTAGGGTGGGTGTGTGTGGAAGAGAAGTCCATGTTGTGTATATATGTGTGTGTGCATGCATCTGCACGCACATGTGCATATGCCATAGTAATAAACAATCAACAAGTTGTGTGTGTATGTCCTTCCCATTTATGTGATCACTTGTACTTTCATATTCCATCATGGTTGTCATTGGGTATGAGATCCTTGCTGTTAGAAACGAAGAAAGGTTGCTTGCTTTCTCCTCACTATGGTGATAGTTCTTATCTCAAGTAAGTTACTCATAAATATATGTGTGCATCAAGTGGGTTCAAAATAAGGTATTTTTAAAATACCATTTGTATATATTTTTTACATACAAAAGGGTGTAATATAAAGGGTTTATTTAGAGATTAAATAGAAAAGG